>NC_133124.1:221451063-221611033 GCF_048418815.1 Hemitrygon akajei | reverse complement strand
ATACCAGACAGTGATGGAGCCTGTCAGAATGGTCACCCCCCCCATACCAGACAGTGATGGAGCCTGTCAGAATGGTCACTCCCCCCATACCAGACAGTGATGGAGCCTGTCAGAATGGTCACCCACCCCCCATACCAGACAGTGATGGAGCCTGTCAGAATGGTCACCCCCCCCCATACCAGACGGTGATGGAGCCTGTCAGAATGGTCACCCCCCCCATACCAGACAGTGATGGAGCCTGTCAGAATGGTCACTCCCCCCATACCAGACAGTGATGGAGCTGTCAGAATGGTCACCCCCCCCCATACCAGACAGTGATGGAGCCTGTCAGAATGGTCACTCCCCCCATACCAGACAGTGATGGAGCCTGTCAGAATGGTCACCCACCCCCCATACCAGACAGTGATGGAGCCTGTCAGAATGGTCACCCCCCCCCATACCAGACGGTGCTGGAGCCTGTCAGAATGGTCACCCCCCCCATACCAGACAGTGATGCAGCCTGTCAGAATGGTCACCCCCCCCCCCATACCAGACAGTGATGGAGCCTGTCAGAATGGTCACCCCCCCCATACCAGACAGTGATGGAGCCTGTCAGAATGGTCACCCCCCCCATACCAGACAGTGATGCAGCCTGTCAGAATGGTCACACACCCCCCCCATACCAGACAGTGATGGAGCCTGTCAGAATGGTCACCCACCCCCCATACCAGACAGTGATGCAGCCTGTCAGAATGGTCACCCCCCCCCCATACCAGACAGTGATGGAGCCTGTCAGAATGGTCACCCCCCCCCCCATACCAGACAGTGATGCAGCCTGTCAGAATGGTCACCCCCCCCATACCAGACAGTGATGCAGCCTGTCAGAATGGTCACCCTCCCCTCCCATACCAGACAGTGATGGAGCCTGTCAGAATGGTCACCCCCCCCCATACCAGACAGTGATGGAGCCTGTCAGAATGGTCACCCCCCCATACCAGACAGTGATGGAGCCTGTCAGAATGGTCACCCCCCCCCCCCATACCAGACAGTGATGGAGCCTGTCAGAATGGTCACCCCCCCCCATACCAGACAGTGATGGAGCCTGTCAGAATGGTCACCCCCCCATACCAGACAGTGATGCAGCCTGTCAGAATGGTCACCCCCCCCCCCCATACCAGACAGTGATGCAGCCTGTCAGAATGGTCACCCCCCCCCATACCAGACAGTGATGGAGCCTGTCAGAATGGTCACCCCCCCCATACCAGACAGTGATGCAGCCTGTCAGAATGGTCACCCCCCCCATACCAGACAGTGATGGAGCCTGTCAGAATGGTCACCCCCCCCCATACCAGACAGTGATGCAGCCTGTCAGAATGGTCACCCCCCCCCATACCAGACAGTGATGCAGCCTGTCAGAATGGTCACCCCCCCCCATACCAGACAGTGATGGAGCCTGTCAGAATGGTCACCCCCCCATACCAGACAGTGATGGAGCCTGTCAGAATGGTCACCCCCCCCCATACCAGACAGTGATGCAGCCTGTCAGAATGGTCACCCCCCCCATACCAGACAGTGATGGAGCCTGTCAGAATGGTCACCCCCCCATACCAGACAGTGATGGAGCCTGTCAGAATGGTCACCCCCCCCCCATACCAGACAGTGATGGAGCCTGTCAGAATGGTCACCCCCCCCCATACCAGACAGTGATGCAGCCTGTCAGAATGGTCACCCCCCCCATACCAGACAGTGATGGAGCCTGTCAGAATGGTCACCCCCCCCCATACCAGACAGTGATGGAGCCTGTCAGAATGGTCACCCCCCCCCCATACCAGACAGTGATGGAGCCTGTCAGAATGGTCACCCCCCCCCCATACCAGACAGTGATGGAGCCTGTCAGAATGGTCACCCCCCCCATACCAGACAGTGATGGAGCCTGTCAGAATGGTCACCACCCCCCCCCATACCAGACAGTGATGCAGCCCTGTCAGAATGGTCACCCCCCCATACCAGACAGTGATGGAGCCTGTCAGAATGGTCACCCACCCCCCCATACCAGACAGTGATGGAGCCTGTCAGAATGGTCACCCCACCCCCCCATACCAGACAGTGATGGAGCCTGTCAGAATGGTCACCCCCCCCCATACCAGACAGTGATGGAGCCTGTCAGAATGGTCACCCCCCCCCATACCAGACAGTGATGCAGCCTGTCAGAATGGTCACCCCCCTCCCATACCAGACAGTGATGGAGCCTGTCAGAATGGTCACCCCCCTCCCATACCAGACAGTGATGGAGCCTGTCAGAATGGTCACCCCCCCCCATACCAGACGGTGATGCAGCCTGTCAGAATGGTCACCCCCCCCCATACCAGACGGTGATGCAGCCTGTCAGAATGGTCACCCACCCCCCATACCAGACAGTGATGGAGCCTGTCAGAATGGTCACCCACCCCCCCATACCAGACAGTGATGCAGCCTGTCAGAATGGTCACCACCCCCATATCAGACAGTGACGGAGCCTGTCAGAATGGTCACCCCCCCCATACCAGACAGTGATGGAGCCTGTCAGAATGGTCACCCACCCCCCCCATACCAGACAGTGATGGAGCCTGTCAGAATGGTCACCCCCCCCATACCAGACGGTGATGCAGCCTGTCAGAATGGTCACCCCCCCCCCCATACCAGACAGTGATGGAGCCTGTCAGAATGGTCACCCCCCCCCCATATCAGACAGTGATGCAGCCTGTCAGAATGGTCACCCCCCCCCATATCAGACAGTGATGCAGCCTGTCAGAATGGTCACCCCCCCCCCCATACCAGACAGTGATGGAGCCTGTCAGAATGGTCACCCCCCCCCATACCAGACAGTGATGCAGCCTGTCAGAATGGTCACCCCCCCCCCATACCAGACAGTGATGCAGCCTGTCAGAATGGTCACCCACCCCATACCAGACGGTGATGGAGCCTGTCAGAATGGTCACCCCCCCCCATACCAGACAGTGATGGAGCCTGTCAGAATGGTCACCCACCCCCCATACCAGACAGTGACGCAGCCTGTCAGAATGGTCACCCCCCCATACCAGACAGTGACGCAGCTGTCAGAATGGTCACCCCCCCCATACCAGACAGTGATGGAGCCTGTCAGAATGGTCACCCCCCCCATACCAGACAGTGATGGAGCCTGTCAGAATGGTCACCCCCCCCCATACCAGACAGTGATGGAGCCTGTCAGAATGGTCACCCACCCCCCATACCAGACAGTGATGGAGCCTGTCAGAATGGTCACCCACCCCCCATACCAGACAGTGATGGAGCCTGTCAGAATGGTCACCCCCCCCCCCCATACCAGACAGTGATGCAGCCTGTCAGAATGGTCACCCCACCCCCCCCCCATACCAGACAGTGATGGAGCCTGTCAGAATGGTCACCCCCCCCATACCAGACAGTGATGGAGCCTGTCAGAATGGTCACCCACCCCCCATACCAGACAGTGATGGAGCCTGTCAGAATGGTCACCCACCCCCCATACCAGACAGTGATGGAGCCTGTCAGAATGGTCACCCCCCCCATACCAGACAGTGATGCAGCCTGTCAGAATGGTCACCCCCCCCCCATACCAGACAGTGATGCAGCCTGTCAGAATGGTCACCCCCCCCCCCATACCAGACGGTGATGCAGACTGTCAGAATGGTCACCCCCCCATACCAGACAGTGATGCAGCCTGTCAGAATGGTCACCCCCCCCCCATACCAGACAGTGATGCAGCCTGTCAGAATGGTCACCCCCCCCCCCCATACCAGACAGTGATGCAGCCTGTCAGAATGGTCACCCCCCCCCATACCAGACAGTGATGCAGCCTGTCAGAATGGTCACCCCCCCCCATACCAGACAGTGATGCAGCCTGTCAGAATGGTCACCCCCCCCAATACCAGACAGTGATGGAGCCTGTCAGAATGGTCACCACCCCCCCCCATACCAGACAGTGATGGAGCCTGTCAGAATGGTCACCCCACCCCCATACCAGACAGTGATGCAGCCTGTCAGAATGGTCACCCCACCCCCATACCAGACGGTGATGCAGACTGTCAGAATGGTCACCCCCCCCATACCAGACAGTGATGCAGCCTGTCAGAATGGTCACCCCCCCCATACCAGACAGTGATGCAGCCAGTCAGAATGGTCACCCCCCCCCATACCAGACAGTGATGCAGCCTGTCAGAATGGTCACCCCCCCCCAATACCAGACAGTGATGGAGCCTGTCAGAATGGTCACCCCCCCCCCATACCAGACAGTGATGCAGCCTGTCAGAATGGTCACCCACCCCCCCCCATACCAGACAGTGATGCAGCCTGTCAGAATGGTCACCCCCCCCAATACCAGACAGTGATGGAGCCTGTCAGAATGGTCACCCCCCCCATACCAGACAGTGATGCAGCCTGTCAGAATGGTCACCCACCCCCCCATACCAGACAGTGATGCAGCCTGTCAGAATGGTCACCCCCCCCCCATACCAGACAGTGATGCAGCCTGTCAGAATGGTCACCCCCCCCCCATACCAGACAGTGATGCAGACTGTCAGAATGGTCACCCCCCCCATACCAGACAGTGATGCAGCCTGTCAGAATGGTCACCCCCCCCATACCAGACAGTGATGCAGCCTGTCAGAATGGTCACCCACGCCCCCCATACCAGACAGTGATGGAGCCTGTCAGAATGGTCACCCCCCCCCATACCAGACAGTGATGCAGCCTGTCAGAATGGTCACCCCCCCCCCCATACCAGACGGTGATGCAGACTGTCAGAATGGTCACCCCCCCCCATACCAGACAGTGATGCAGCCTGTCAGAATGGTCACCCCCCCCATACCAGACAGTGATGCAGCCTGTCAGAATGGTCACCCCCCCCCATACCAGACAGTGATGCAGCCTGTCAGAATGGTCACCCCCCCCCCCCATACCAGACGGTGATGCAGCCTGTCAGAATGGTCACCCCCCCCCCCCATACCAGACGGTGATGCAGACTGTCAGAATGGTCACCCCCCCCATACCAGACAGTGATGCAGCCTGTCAGAATGGTCACCCCCCCCCCCATACCAGACGGTGATGCAGACTGTCAGAATGGTCACCCCCCCCATACCAGACAGTGATGCAGCCTGTCAGAATGGTCACCCACCCCCCCATACCAGACAGTGATGGAGCCTGTCAGAATGGTCACCCAGCCCCCCCATACCAGACAGTGATGCAGCCTGTCAGAATGGTCACCCCCCCCATACCAGACAGTGATGCAGCCTGTCAGAATGGTCACCCCCCCCCATACCAGACAGTGATGCAGCCTGTCAGAATGGTCACCCCACCCCCCATACCAGACAGTGATGCAGCCTGTCAGAATGGTCACCCCCCCCATACCAGACAGTGATGCAGCCTGTCAGAATGGTCACCCCCCCCCATACCAGACAGTGATGCAGCCTGTCAGAATGGTCACCCCCCCCCATACCAGACAGTGATGCAGCCTGTCAGAATGGTCACCCCACCCCCATACCAGACAGTGATGCAGCCTGTCAGAATGGTCACCCCCCCCATACCAGACAGTGATGGAGCCTGTCAGAATGGTCACCCCACCCCCCCATACCAGACAGTGATGGAGCCTGTCAGAATGGTCACCCCCCCCATACCAGACAGTGATGGAGCCTGTCAGAATGGTCACCCACCCCCCCATACCAGACAGTGATGCAGCCTGTCAGAATGGTCACCCCCCCCCATACCGGACAGTGATGGAGCCTGTCAGAATGGTCACCCCCCCCATACCAGACAGTGATGGAGCCTGTCAGAATGGTCACCCCCCCCATACCAGACAGTGATGGAGCCTGTCAGAATGGTCACCCCCCCCCCATACCAGACAGTGATGCAGCCTGTCAGAATGGTCACCCACCCCCCCATACCAGACAGTGATGGAGCCTGTCAGAATGGTCACCCCCCCCATACCAGACAGTGATGGAGCCTGTCAGAATGGTCACCCCCCCATACCAGACAGTGATGTAGCCTGTCAGAATGGTCACCCCCCCCATACCAGACAGTGATGCAGCCTGTCAGAATGGTCACCCCCCCCCATACCAGACGGTGATGGAGCCTGTCAGAATGGTCACCCCCCCCCATACCAGACAGTGATGCAGCCTGTCAGAATGGTCACCCACGCCCCCCATACCAGACAGTGATGGAGCCTGTCAGAATGGTCACCCCCCCCATACCAGACAGTGATGGAGCCTGTCAGAATGGGGTCACCACCCCCCCATACCAGACAGTGATGGAGCCTGTCAGAATGGTCACCCCCCCCCCATACCAGACAGTGATGGAGCCTGTCAGAATGGGGTCACCACCCCCCCATACCAGACAGTGATGGAGCCTGTCAGAATGGTCACCCCACGCCCCCCATACCAGACAGTGATGCAGCCTGTCAGAATGGTCACCCACCCCCCCATACCAGACAGTGATGCAGCCTGTCAGAATGGTCACCCCCCCCCATACCAGACAGTGATGCAGCCTGTCAGAATGGTCACCCCCCCCCCATACCAGACAGTGATGCAGCCTGTCAGAATGGTCACCCACGCCCCCCATACCAGACAGTGATGCAGCCTGTCAGAATGGTCACCCCCCCCCATACCAGACAGTGATGCAGCCTGTCAGAATGGTCACCCCCCCCCCATACCAGACAGTGATGCAGCCTGTCAGAATGGTCACCCACGCCCCCCATACCAGACAGTGATGCAGCCTGTCAGAATGGTCACCCCCCCCATACCAGACAGTGATGCAGCCTGTCAGAATGGTCACCCCCCCCATACCAGACAGTGATGCAGCCTGTCAGAATGGTCACCCTCCCCCCCATACCAGACAGTGATGGAGCCTGTCAGAATGGTCACCCACCCCCCCATACCAGACAGTGATGGAGCCTGTCAGAATGGTCACCCCCCCCCCCCATACCAGACAGTGATGGAGCCTGTCAGAATGGTCACCCACCCCCATACCAGACAGTGATGGAGCCTGTCAGAATGGTCACCCCCCCATACCAGACAGTGATGGAGCCTGTCAGAATGGTCACCCACCCCCCCCCATACCAGACAGTGATGTAGCCTGTCAGAATGGTCACCCCACCCATACCAGACAGTGATGGAGCCTGTCAGAATGGTCACCCCCCCCATACCAGACAGTGATGGAGCCTGTCAGAATGGTCACCCCCCCCATACCAGACAGTGATGGAGCCTGTCAGAATGGTCACACACCTCCCCCATACCAGACAGTGATGGAGCCTGTCAGAATGGTCACCCCCCCCCCATACCAGACAGTGATGGAGCCTGTCAGAATGGTCACCCCCCCCCATACCAGACAGTGATGGAGCCTGTCAGAATGGTCACCCCCCCCCATACCAGACAGTGATGGAGCCTGTCAGAATGGTCACCCCCCCCCCCCCATACCAGACAGTGATGCAGCCTGTCAGAATGGTCACCCCCCCCCCATAACCAGACAGTGATGCAGCCTGTCAGAATGGTCACCCCCCCATATCAGACAGTGATGCAGCCTGTCAGAATGGTCACCCCCCCCCCCATACCAGACAGTGATGGAGCCTGTCAGAATGGTCACCCACCCCCCCATACCAGACAGTGATGGAGCCTGTCAGAATGGTCACCCCCCCCATACCAGACAGTGATGGAGCCTGTCAGAATGGTCACCCCCCCATACCAGACAGTGATGGAGCCTGTCAGAATGGTCACCCCCCCCCCCCCCCCCATACCAGACAGTGATGGAGCCTGTCAGAATGGTCACCCCCCCCATACCAGACAGTGATGCAGCCTGTCAGAATGGTCACCCCCCCCCCCCATACCAGACAGTGATGCAGCCTGTCAGAATGGTCACCCCCCCCATACCAGACAGTGATGGAGCCTGTCAGAATGGTCACCCCCCCATACCAGACAGTGATGCAGCCTGTCAGAATGGTCACCCCCCCCCATACCAGACAGTGATGGAGCCTGTCAGAATGGTCACCCCCCCCATACCAGACAGTGATGCAGCCTGTCAGAATGGTCACCCCCCCCCATACCAGACAGTGATGCAGCCTGTCAGAATGGTCACCCCCCCATACCAGACAGTGATGCAGCCTGTCAGAATGGTCACCCCCCCCATACCAGACGGTGATGGAGCCTGTCAGAATGGTCACCCCCCCCCATACCAGACAGTGATGCAGCCTGTCAGAATGGTCACCCCCCCCCATACCAGACAGTGATGCAGCCTGTCAGAATGGTCACCCCCCCCCCCATACCAGACAGTGATGCAGCCTGTCAGAATGGTCACCCCCCCCATATCAGACAGTGATGCAGCCTGTCAGAATGGTCACCCCCCCCATACCAGACAGTGATGCAGCCTGTCAGAATGGTCACCCCCCCCCATACCAGACAGTGATGCAGCCTGTCAGAATGGTCACCCCCCCATATCAGACAGTGATGCAGCCTGTCAGAATGGTCACCCCCCCATATCAGACAGTGATGCAGCCTGTCAGAATGGTCACCCCCCCCATACCAGACAGTGATGGAGCCTGTCAGAATGGTCACCCCCCCATACCAGACAGTGATGCAGCCTGTCAGAATGGTCACCCCCCCCATACCAGACAGTGATGCAGCCTGTCAGAATGGTCACCCCCCATATCAGACAGTGATGCAGCCTGTCAGAATGGTCACCCCCCCCATACCAGACAGTGATGGAGCCTGTCAGAATGGTCACCCCCCCCATACCAGACAGTGATGGAGCCTGTCAGAATGGTCACCCTCTCCCCCCCCCCCCCCCCCATACCAGTCCACAATCAGCTCTTTGGTCCTATTTAATTTAGTCTTCCTACAGGTTCTTCTGTAACTTTTCAAAACCTGTGACTTTGTGTTCTCTGTGGATGCTGCCCAACCTACTGAGTGCTTCCAGCACTTCTGTTCTTTACCTCAGATTTATAGCTTCTGCAGTATAATTTTATTTTCTCTGTTTTGACAGTGGTTGGTTCTTCCCCATTCAGCCTGAGAGAACAACTGGTGGAACAAAGGACATAGGAGCAGCAAAATGTCAGGTCCCTGCTGTCCTTTAGGTTCACTCATCTCAATGTGTGGTAGCATTCAGAAGCTGTTGTTCTGGTCCAGGTCAGCAGAATTACACAAGACACTGCATCATGGAGTGATACAGTATGGTAACAGGCCCTTTGGCCCAACTAGCCCATGCTGACCAAGACTCACCTGCTCCTGTTTAGATCACAAGATCATCAGACAAAGGAGCAGAGTTGGGTTATTCAGCCCATCGAGTCTGCTCTGCCATTCCATCATAGCTAATTCAGTATCCCTCTCAACACCATTCCCCTGCCTTTTCCCTGTAACCTTTGATGCCCTGTCTAATTACAAACCTATCAACCTCCACTTTTAATATACCTAATAACTTGGCCTTCACAGTTGCCTGTGGCAATGAATTCCACAGATTCACTACCATCTGGCTAAAGAAATTCCTCCATCTCTGTTCTAAATGGACGTCTGTCTCTTCTGAGGTTGTGCCCTCTCGTCCTCGTTTACTCGCAATCATAATAAAACAGAATTAAAGGAATTTGGAAAAGACAGTGTTTTTGTTTTGTGTTGTGTGCAGGGGGAAACCCAGGACAAAGCACATTCAGCTCAGTTCCCCAGGATGTTACCAGGACTCTTTTTGTAAGATTTTATAGATTCCTGGATGAGCAGGACACTTGGTCAGTCATCTTAAATCTACAAGTGAAATGATTTTGTTCATTTACAGTCAATCAAAAGAACAGATCAGCATACACTCAATGAATTCCTCTGTTGATAGCTAACACAGTTTTATAGCGCTGTAGATTTGGTAGTGTTCCAATTTGTTCTGCATTTAAATACATAATTTGTTTTTCAGTTAAACTGTAGTTTGTCATTATTATACCTTTTTAAACTATTTCCATGAAACTTTGGCTTAGGTGGAGGAACTATCTTTGCAGTATTGAGGAAGCAGGGTGTCTGCAGATGGACTTGGACAGATTGGGAGAATGGGTTATAGATGGAATATAGTGTCAGAAATGTAATGTTTGGTAGAAGGAATAAAAGCATAATGGGGGGGAGTGGAATTCTAAAATCAGGTGCAAAGGGACTTGGGAGCTTTGTGGAGGATTTCCTGAAGTTTACCTTGCAAGTTGAGTCAGTGGTAAGAAAGTCAAATGCAATGTTAGCACTTATTTAGAGACGACTAGAATACAAGAGCAAAGATGTGCTAC
Source organism: Hemitrygon akajei (assembly GCF_048418815.1). NCBI lineage: Eukaryota > Metazoa > Chordata > Chondrichthyes > Myliobatiformes > Dasyatidae > Hemitrygon > Hemitrygon akajei. Next base: position 221,600,769 of record NC_133124.1, on the reverse strand, counting down.
TAGGGCTTTTTAATGCATTGGACATATCGCACCTGGAGTACTGTGAGCAGTTTTGGGTACCTTATCTAAGAAAAGATGTGTCGAGAACAGGTTCATGAGAGTGATTCTAGGAATGAAAGGGTTAACTTATGAGGAGCTTTTGATGGCTCTGGGCCCCGTACTTGCTGGAGTTTAGAAGAATGGGGGGGGGGGGGGGAATCTCATTGAAACCTATCAACTATTAAAAGGTCTAGACAGAGTGGTTGTAGAGAGGAAGTTTCCTATTGGGTGAATCTAGGACCAGCCTCAGAATAGAGATGAGGAGGAATCCCTTTAGTCAGAGCATGGCGAATATATGGAATTCATTGCCACAGACAGCTGTGGAAACCAAGTCACTGAGTACATTTAAAGCAGAGGTTGATAGATTATTGATTAAACTTCAAAAAGTACAAAATTCAAAGTAAAATTTATTATCAGATTACATATATGTTGTCACAAAGAACTTTGAGATTTTTTTTAAGGGCGTACTTAGCAAATCTATAGAATAGTAACTGTGAACAGGATCAATGAACAATAATGTGCAAATGCAAATGTAAATAAATAGCAATAAATAACAAGAGTATGAAATACGAGGGGTGATTGATAAGTTCATGGCCTAGGTAGAAGGAGTCAATTTTAGAAAACCTAGCACATTTATTTTTCAACATAGTCCCCTCCTACATTTACACACTTAGTCCAGAGGTCATGGAGCATACGGATCCCTTCTTTTAGAAGTGGTCCACACCAGGGGTGATTGAAAAGTCTTGTGGCCTAAGGTAGAAGGAGATGGCTTATACAGCTCTCATTATATGCATGTACAGTTCAACTCTGAGAGAAAATGCAGAAAGTTTGAAGTTAATAACTCATCTCCTTCTACCTTAGGCCATGATCTTATCAATCACCCCATGCTGTGGACCACTTCTGGAGGTCCAAGACGCCGACTTCTACAAAGAAGGGATCCGTGTGCTCCACGACCGCTGGATCAAGTGTGTAAATGCAGGAAAAATAAATGTTTTCTAAAATTGACTCCTACCTTAGGCCACAAACTTATCAATCACTCCTCGTAACAAGATAAAGAATCCTTGAAGTAAGATCATCTGTTGTGGGAACACCTGAAATAGAATGAGTGCAGTTATTTCCTTTTGTTCAAGAGCCTGGTGGCTGGGTAACTGTTCTTGAACTTGGTGGTGCAAGTCCTGAGACTCTTGTACCTTCTACCTAATGGCAGCAGCAAGAAAAGAGCGTGGCCTGGGTGGTGAGGATCTTTGATGATGGATGCTGCTTTTGTATGGCAACATTTCATGCTCAATGGTTGGGATAGTTTTACCCATGATGTGCTGGGTCAAGTCCACTACCTTTTGTAGGATTTTCAAAGGCATTGTTGTTCCCATACCAGGCGTAATGCAGCCGGGCAGCTCACTTTCCACCACACTTCTATAGAAGTTTGCCAAGGTTTTTTATGACATGCTGAATCTCCACAGACTCCTGAGGAAGTAGAGTTGCCGTCATGTTTTCTTTGCAATTACAAGTCCTCTGAGATGGTGACACCTAGGAATGTAAAGTTAGTGATCCTCCAATGAGTACCGGCTCATGGACCTCTGGTTTCCCTCTGCTGAGGCCTACGATCAGTTCTTGCTGACATTGAGTGAGAGATTGGGTGCGACAGCACTCAGTCAGAATTTCAATCTCCTTCCTACGTGCTGATTCATCACCAACTTTAATACAACCCACAACAGTGGTGTCATCAGCAAACCTGTATATGGTGTTGGATCTGTACTTAGCCACACAGTTGTAGGTGTAAAGCAAGTAGAGCAGGGGGCTAAGTACACATCCCTGTGGTGCTCCTGTGCTGACGGAGATCGTGGAGATGTTTTTGCCAATCCGAACTGACTGGGGTCTGCAAGTGAGGAAATCCAGGATCCAATTGCACAAAGGGGCTATTGAGGCCCAGGTCTTGGACTATACTGATTAGGTTTGAGGGGATGATGTTATTAAATGCTGAACTGTAATTGATAAAGAACATCCTGGTGTATGCATCTTTGCTGATCAGATGTTCCGGGGAAGAGCCAATAAGTTGGTATCTGCTGTGGAGCTTTTGCTTTGTAGGCAAATTGGAGTGGATCCAAGTTGCCATTCAGACGGGAGCTGATTTGCTTCATCACTAGCCTCTCAAAACACCGTGGATGGAAGTGCCACTGGGCAATAGTCATTGAGGCAGGATACCACACTTTTCTTGGGCACCGGTATGATTGAAGTCTGCTGGAAGCAGATGGGTACCACTCACAGCCAGAACAAGAGATTGAAGGTATCTGTGAATACAATAACCAGTTGGTCAGTACAGGTCTTCAGTACTTGGCCAGGTACTCTGTCCTGGATGCTTTCCTTGGATTTACTCTCTTGAAGGCAGCCTGCACGTCATCTTCAAATACTGAGACCAAAGGATCATCGGGAGACATGGGGGTCCATGATGGCTCCTCCTTGTTCTGGCGGTCAAAGTAAGCGTTGAAGGCATTGAACTCATCTGAAAGCGAAGCCCTGTTGTCCTGTGTCATTAGATTTAACTTTGTAGAAGATTATGGCATTCAAGCCCTGCCACAGACGTCGAGCATCCCTTTTTGATTCCAGTCTAGTCCAGAATCTCCACTTTGCCCGTGAGATGGCTTTCTGGAGATCATGCCTGCACCTCTTGTAGATACTTGATCTCCAGACTTGAATGTTTCTGATCTGGCCCTCAGCAATTTCTGGATTTCATAGTTGATCTAGGGCTTCTGATTAGTCAGGGCATCACATGTTATGTGAAGAAAATAGGAGAATGGGTTTGAGAGGGGTAGTATTCAGCTGTGATGGAATGGCAGAGCAGACTCAACAAGTCAAATTACTTAATCCTGCTCCGTCTTATGGTCTTACTTCAAAACATATGGCGAAGTGCATCATCTTCAACCAACACACCTCAGGATTTGCTGGGGACAACTCAAGTGTTGTCACACATTCTGGCACCAACACAGCATGCCCACGATGTTCAGCAGAACAACAGCACGGCACAACAAGTCCTTCCCCACCCACCGGACTGCAGGACAAGATCCAGTCTGCAATTCACTACCCAGTTAAACAGACAGAAACTGATGGGAATGCCAAACTGTGACTCAACTAGCAATCGTATCCCATTATCAGTCTGGCATCTTTGCAGTGCTGACACTGAATGAGCACACTGCCTCTCCTGACTACAGTCAGAAACATGCAGAGATCTGCTTGTTTAAGCACCCTAAGACTGGGCTAAGATTCAGATTCACTACAGCATACCTGACCCTCAGTAAAACTTACCCACTCTCCTCTAGCCTGTGAACAAACAAGGGCTCTGAGCCACATGTTCTGACTGGTGACCATGAATTAAGTGGTAGCTTAGATCAAAACTTTGGACAGATATGAGCAGAGAGTATGGGAAAGGATGCCTTGGAGGAGGGTGAATTATGATGCTATTGAGCTAAAATTGGGAACAGATGTACTCAGGGAAATGTACAATGCAAATAAAGAGGTTGTTTAGGGTTCTGGATAGGTTTGTGCCAAAGGTTGGTAGGGATGGATCGAGAATTTCTGGGCAGGTTATCAGGTTAATGAGTGTGCACTGTGCCCAACTTGTCTGCCACATCATCACACTTGAATCCTACCTACAAAGCATTTTACTAATAAACACAGAAAAAAACTCAACAGGTCGAGTAGCATCTGCAACAGGAGAAACAGAATCAATGTTTCAGAGTAAATGGAAAGAGAGATTATAAAAGGCAGCGCTAAGTTTTATTTAAGAGATACAGCACAAGGACCTCAGTGAGCACGCAGCACACAGTTACACCCCAGTTGGCCAGTTAACTTACTAACCTGTCCATACTGGGATGTGGGAGGAGTCTGGAGCACACAGAGGAAATCCATGTGGTCATGGGGAGAACAAAGTCCTGACAGACAGTGATGGGAATTGAACCCCAAATGAAAGGGAAGAAAACAAAGCCACTGCGGCTAAAGAAGGCCAATCAGATGGGTGCCCTGCTGGAGAGCGGAGAACTTGGTGCCATTCCCAGAGGAAAACTGAAATAAATTCAGTGGTGAATGGATATCTATAAAATGGTAGCTGCTGAAAGTGTTAACTCAAAACAGGGCCTGATGTGCACGGGATAGTGCAAATGCAATGTTCTAATTGCAACTTGGCCCTGAAATAGTTAAAAGATGAACAGTTTACCCATCCCTGATTTTTAATTGGAGTTAATCCATTCACACTCAATTACTTTCACCTGACACTCCACAGTTTTTCAATTAAATTGGGTGTGGGAAGCCCTTGCTGTGTTTTCTCTCTGTTAGTTAGCCTGTGGAATTAAGCCAGGTATGTACAAAATTTGGTCTAGTTTTCTCATAGTGAAGATAGTTTCTCCACTTTTCCCTTTCTTCAATGTAATGGTTGGCTGTAACTCTCCACCTTCTCTGTGCTTGTTTAACCTTTGGAACTGGCTAGTTCTGAGTGCCCACTTAATATCCTTGTCTATTACAACACAGTCAGTACAACAGTATTGGACTGCTCTGCTTTTCCATGTAGTTCCTACACTGATCCTGTCTGTAACTGGAGGTGAGAAATCAGAATTGGGTTCATTATCACTGATAGCTTGTTTAGTTTGTTGTTTTGTGGCAGTATAGTGCAAGATAGAAATATTACTGTAAGTAGCAATGAGGAGTATTTTTAAAAAGTGTAAAAAGAGAACAAATAGTGAGGTGGTGTTAGCCACATTGTTCCACTTGTGAATAGGTCTGCTACCTGAAATGTTAGTACATCAGCCCAAACAAATGGGTTTGTGAGAAACCCCTGCTGCAAGTGGGATTTGGACTGGGTGAGGGTGGTCAGCGAAAGGTGGACACTAGAATGGCAAGAGAATGGAGTGGAATGTTGGCCAGGGCAATGGGAATTTGTTTCCCTTTAAGTAGGGCCAGAAAATGTAATGACAATGGAGTGATATATTTTGTATATTTTTCAAAAGTTTCTCTTTTGAGAGACATTTTCATAGAAATATAGACCTAGAAACCCTACAGCACAATACAGGCCCTTCAGCCCACAAAGCTGTGCCGAACATGTCCTTACATTAGAAATTACCTAGGGTTACCCATAGCCCTCTATTTTTCTAAACTCCATGCATCCAGGAGTCTCTTAAAAGACCCTATTATGTCTGCCTCCGCCACTGTTGTTGGCAGCCCATTCCACACATTCACCACTCTCTGCATTTATATAAAAAACCACTTGCCCCTGACATCTCCTCTGTACCTAGTACCTACTTCTAAGTACCTTAAAACTGTTCCTTCTCATGCTTGCCATTTCAGCCCTGGGAAAAAGCCTCTGACTATCCACATGATCAATGCCTCTCATCTTGCACACCTCTATCAGGTCACCTCTTATCCTCCTTCGCTCCAAGGAGAAAAGGCTGAGTTCACTCAACCTATTCTCATAAGGCATGCTCCCCAATCCAAGCAACATGTAAATCTCCACTGCACCCTTTCTATAGTTTCCACATCCTTCCTGTGGTGAGGCAAGCAGAACTGAGCACGGTACTCCAGTGGGGTCTGATCAGGGTCCTATATAGCTGCAACATTACCTCTCAGCTTCTAAACTCAGTCCCATGATTGATGAAGGCCAATGCACCGTACGCCGCCTTAACCATGGAGTCAACCTGCGCAGTAGTATGGTTCAAGAAGTGTTCCCTTTAACAATGCAGTGTTCTAAAATTGACTTTGCTGTGCTGTTCACAAAGTTTTCTTTTCTCTCTGTGCAGTGTTGAAAAATGTCTTCAAACAGAAGTAAAATGGACAAGTCAACTGCCATTCTCTGGAGTAAGGAATATATCAGACTTGTTGCCGTCGTTTTAAGGGGCTTTTGGATGGGCAATGGGTATTTTACAGAAAGACAAGATTCAAGATCATTTAATATCATTTCCAGTACACAAGTGTAAAGGAGATCAAAATATTTAGTACTCCAGATCTGATGCAACACAAAAAAACCACCAAGATAAAGACCACAATATTAAAAATCCCAATAATTATAAGTAAGCTAGCTTGTATACATATAAATAGTCCATAAAGTGACATTAGGCACAGGAGTGTCTGTACGTAAGGTGACTGATGGGAAATGAGAAAGTAATAATCAGGAGAGGTAATGGAGGGGTGGGTTAGTGGGTGGAGGTGTTGATCTGCTTTACTGCTTGGGGAAAGGAACTGTTTTTGAGCCTGGTGATCCTGGTGTTGATGCTACGTAGCCTCCTAATCTGGATGTTGTACCATTCTATCCCGTGTCCCTTAACATTTTGACTCATTAACATCATCCCGTCCATAGTGTGTGCTCAAACACCTTTCTTTAATTCCCCATTTTACCCTCCTCCTCGCCTCACCTGACCATCACCTTCTTTCCTCCTTCCTATTCTCCCATGGTCCACTCTCCTGTCAGATTCCTCCTTCAGCCCTTTTACCTCTTCCACCTATCCCCTCCCAGCCTGTTACTTATCCCATCTTCCCCACCCACTCACCGTCTACTCCTTCCCCTCCCTCACCACTTTATTCAGGCTTCTAGATCCTTCCTTTCCCATCCTGATGAAGGGTTTCAGCTTGAAATGTCAACTGTTTATTCTGCACCATAGATGCTGCCTGACCTGCTGAGGGTGTGTGTGTGTAACCTGCAGTGACACCTCCAGGCAACGATAAGCAGGGGTGGGTTGTTGAAAAGCTACTTAAAGAATGAGAATACAGCTGTTGACTTTACCCACAGGTTGTGAGTTGAACGCCCAGCAGAAGTCACACAAGGTTGAAATTACAGATGATGAAGTTGCTGAGCATCGACTGTCCTTAAAGACGGTAACAAAGGGCTTTTTGCTTCCAGTGGAAAGAACTGCATGTAATGCTTCAAACGCAATGTTCAAAGATGCTTTGTAGCATGCGGGTGCAAGAGCTTCTGCAGATTTTGGAAACTTGAGCAGCTCAGCAGGTCAGGCAGCATCCATGGAGGGAAATGAACAGTTTCCAGGGGCTCAGTGGACAGCAAGGAAGATTATCAAAGCTTGCAGCAGGATCTGGACCAGCTGGCTGGCTGGAAAAGTAGCAGATGGAATTTAATGCAGACCAGTGTAAGGTGTTTCACCTCTGGAGGACAAACCAGAGTAGGATTAACACAGTGAGCTGTAGGACCCTGAGGAGTGTGGTAGAACAGGGGGGATCCAGGAATAGAGCTCTATAATTTCTTCAAAGTGGCATCTCCGCTAGATAGGGTTGTAAAGAAAACATGTTGGCTTTCATAATCAATGTATTGAGTACAGGAGTTGGAATGCTATGTTGAAGGTGTATAAGATGTTGGTGAGGCCTAATTTGGAGTATTGTGACCAAAACTGCACATCTACCTGCAGGAAAGATGTCAATAAGATTGAAAGAGCAGAGAAATTTGACAAGGATGTTGCCAGCACCTGAAGACCTGAGTTATAGGGAAAGGTTGAATAGGTTAGGACTTTATTCCCTGAGTGGCAGTGAATGAAGGCGGGTTTTATAAAGGTATACACAATTGAGGTGATAGGGTAAGTGCAAGCAGGCTTTTTCCACTGGGGTTGGGTAAGACTAGTCCTAGAGTTCATGGGTTAAGGATGAAAGGTGAAATGATTAGAGGTCATCGGGGCAAATTCTTCACTGAGAGGGTGGTGAGAGTGTGGAATGAGCTGCCAGCCAAAGCAGTGGCTGTGAGTTAGATTTCAATGTTCAAGAGAAATTTGGATAGGTGGTTGGGAGGAGAATGGAGTCTATGGTTGGGTGCAGGTCAAAGGGACTAGGCAGAGTAATAGTTTGGCATAGATTAAATGGGCTGAAGAGCCTTCTTTGTGCTGTATTGCTCTGACGAGATGATGTCTTGGGTTGAGATCCTTTATCAAGACTATGAAGGTTCTTGGAGTGAAATATTAACTTTTGGTTTCCCTTCATAGGTGCTGTCTGACTTGCTGAGTTCCTCCAGCACTATTTATTTAATGATGCAGTGTGGAATAGGCTCTTCGAGTCACACCACCCAGCACCCCTTCACAATCCCGATTTAACCCAAATCTAATCATGGAGCAATTTGTAATGACCAATTAACTTACCAGGTGTGTCTTTCCAGGACTGGGGGCGAAACTCCTCAGGGAGGACGTGCAGACGACTTGTGGATGATGCCGGAATTGAACTCCATGCCCCAAGCTGGAATAGCGTTGTGCTAACTTCTATGCTGCCATGGCACCTGATTACTGCAGCATCTCGCTGTGTTGGTTGCTGAAAGAATACGTGCCCAACGTAACTGCTCACGGTGCAGAGACAATCAGCAGTTTACATGCAGCAAACCCCCAGGTGCATCTGTTGGAGTTGGTGATTGTATTTTGGTGATAGTAGGTTATGGTTACTCAAACGTAGCCCAGCTCGGATGTCCTAACGCCTCTCAAGCTGGCGTAAGTGATGGGAAAGCCTGTACTCCTGAGGGCACTGGCTCTCCAGGGCAGTCTGGCACAATGACAGTGGGTAAGGAACAAAGTGGAAATCTGTCCAGAAAACAGAGGGAAATGATTTGTCTCTGGGAGTCTGCTATAACAGTGAGTGAGGAAGGAGGTGGAGATGTTTTTAGAAAGCAGAGGAAGATGGTGCTAGGTGTCTCGGAGCCACGGAATCTCCTTCCAGTTGGAGTTTTCAGTTGCAGGAATAGCACTATTTATTGTAAGTGGTGGGTCTTCTCCGCAAAGTTTACTTTTGCACAGATGGGTTTCTGCCCTGAACTTTAACAGTCGCTGTTTCTTAACCCTTTAACTTCCAGATATGTTTGGGTGCTGGTGCCAAGGATGAACTGACCATTGTGGAGATTGTTGCGGAAGACGAGAGCCCACCGGTCCCTATTGCCACACTGAAGCTCTCCGTTTTGCCGATGGTTGGTCTGTCATGCTTGTCCGATTCCTGCAGTTGAACACCACATCTGATTGCTAAGCTTTCTGCCTCATCCATGCATTCTACAACCTACACACTCGCATTCTAGGATTCTTCTAGAAAGATAGATAGATAGAAACTTTATTCATCCCCATGGGGAAATTCAACATTTTTTCCAATGTCCCATACACTTATTGTAGCAAAACTAATTACATACAATACTTAACTCAGTATAAATATGATATGCATCTAAAATCACCCTCTCAAAAAGCATTAATAAATAGCTTTTAAAAAGTTCTTAAATAGTTTACTAAAATACATTGAATGGTAACTTAAGCTCAGTTATAACCCCGGCACTTTAACATATCTTACCCCTGGCGATTGAATTGTAAAGCCGAATGGCATTGGGGAGTAATGATCTCTTCATCCTATCTGAGGAGCATTGCATCGATAGCAACCTGTCGCTGAAACTGCTTCTCTGTCTCTGGATGGTGCTATGTAGAGGATGTTCAGGGTTTTCCATAATTGACCGTAGCCTACTCAGCGCCCTTTGCTCTGCTACCGATGTTATACTCTCCAGTTCTGTGCCCATGACAGAGCCCAACACGCCACCACAAAGAAGAGGGCGCTGTCCACAACTGACCTATAGAACATCTTCAGCATCTCACTACAAACATTGAATGATGCCAACCTTCTAAGGAAGTACAGTCGACTCTGTGCCTTCCTGCACAAGGCATCTGTGTTGGCAGTCCAGTCTAGCTTCTCGTCTAACTGTACTCCCAGATACTTGTAGGTCTTAACCTGCTCCACACATTCTCCATTAATGATCACTGGCTCCATATGAGGCCTAGATCTCCTAAAGTTCACCACCATCTCCTTGGTCTTGGTGATATTGAGACGCAGGTAATTTGAGTTGCACCATATCACAAAGGTTATCTACAACTCTTCTCAGTTTTTTATATTTACAGTTTGCCATCTTTTGCATATTGGTTATTTGTCAGTCTGTTTTCTGTAAATTCTATTGCATTTACATTTTCTGTAAATGTCAAGGTAGTATATGGAAAAATGTAGGTTCTTTGATCTTTAACACTGCTCTCTCCTCCTAGACCACATTTTATGGCATTGAGCTGACCCCTCCCATCAGCTTCAGGCTAAAAAGTGGATCTGGTCCTGTCTACATAGCAGTAGAGAACATGATCAGTAAGTACAAAGTTTGTTTAACCTTCGGTTCACATTTTCATGTTCTGCCACTATCACTAATTCGGGAAAAATTTTGGTTAAAAGTAGAATGGCTGGGAGAATCGCCTTGTTCTGTAAGTGCGCAGTTTGTTCTAATCTGTAATAGAACAGTACAGCACAGACCCTTCAGTCCACAATGTTGTACCAACCTTTTAACCTACTACAGTATCAACCTAACCCTTCCCTCTCACAGCATTCATTCATTGTGCCATGTCATGTAATGTCATGTGATCACAGTCTTTCCACGACCATGATTGTTCTTGGCAAATTTTTCTACAGAAGTGGTTTACCATTGCCTTCTCCTGGACAGTGTCTTTACAAGACGGGTGACCCCAGCCATTATCAATACCCTTCAGAGATTGTCTGCCTGGCGTCAGTGGTCACATAACCAGGACTTGTGATCTGTACCAGCTGTTCATACAACCATCCACCACCTGCCCCATGGCTTCACACGACTCAGATCAGGGGGCGATGCAGGTGCTACACCTTGCCCAAGGGTGACCTGCAGACTAGCAAAGGAAAGGAATGTCTTATACCTCCTTTGGTAGATGCACGTGTCCACCCCGCTTCCTAACTCTCCATTTTACTTGCATCCTTAAGCTCATCTAAGAGTCTCTTGAATGTCCCTAAAATGACAGCCTCTACCACTACCCTCAGCAGCATGTTCCAAGCACCCACCATTCCCCCCTTGTGTAGTGATAGTTAAGTGTCATTCCTCCGCCACTCCCACGTGAGAGGAGTTCGCATACTGTACAGTTATCAAGTCAAGTCACTTTTATTGTCATTTTGACCATAACTGCTGGTATAATACATAGTAAAAATGAGACAATGTTTTTCAGGACCATGGTGTTACATGACACAGTACAAAAACTAGACTGAACTACATAATTAAAAAAAAAACACAACAGAGGAAGCTACACTAGACTACAGACCTATACAGGACTGCGTAAAGTGCACAAAAACAGTGCAGGCATTACAATAAATAATGAACAGGACAATAGGGCAGTAAGTTGGTGTCAGTCCAGACTCTGGGTATTGAGGAATCTGATAGCTTGGGGGAAGAAACTGTTACAAAGTCTGGTCGTGAGAGACCGAATGCTTTGGAGCCTTTTCCCAGACAGCAGGAGGGAGAAGAGATTGTATGAGGGGTGCATGGGGTCCTTCATAATGCTGTTTCCTTTGCGGATGCATCATGTAGTGTAAATGTCCATGATGGTGGGAAGAGAGACCTCGATCTTCTCAGCTGACCTCATTATCTGCTGCAGGATCTTCTGATCCGAGATGGTGTAATTTCTGAACCAGGCAGTGATGCAGCTGCTCAGGATGCTCTCAATACAACCCCTGTACAATGTGATGAGGATGGAGGGTGGGAGATGGACTTTCCTCAGCCTTCGCAGAAAGTAGAGACGCTGCTGGGCTTTCTTTGCTATGGAGCTGGTGTTGAAGGACCAGGTGAGATTCTCCACCAGGTGAACACCAAGAAATTTGGTGCTCTTAACAATCTCTACCGAGGAGCTGTCGATGTTCAGCGTGGAGTGGTCGCTCCGTACCCTCCTGAAGTCAACAACTGTCTCTTTTGTTTTGTTCACATTAAAAGACAGGTCGTTGTCTCTGTACCAGTCCGTTAGCTGCTGCACCTCCTCTCTGTAAGCTGTCTCATCGTTCTTGCTGATGAGACCCACCACGGTCGTGTCATTGGCGAACTTGATGATGTGGTTCGAGCTGTGTGTTGCAGCACAGTCGTGGGTCAGCAGAGTGAACAGCAGTGGACTGAGCACACAGCCCTGGGGGGCCCCCATGCTCAGTGTGATGGTGTTGGAGATGCTGCTCCCGATCTGGACTGACTGAGGTCTCCCAGTCAGGAAGTCTAGGATCCAGTTGCAGAGGGAGGTGTTCAGGCCCAGTAGGCTCAGCTCACCAATCAGTTCCTGAGGGATGATTGTGTTGAATGCTGAACTGAAGTCTATGAACAGCATTCAAACGTATGTGTCTTTTTTGTCCAAGTGGGTGAGGGCCAGGTGGAGGGTGATGGCAATGGCGTCATCTGTTGAGCGGTTGGGACGGTACATGAACTGCAGGGGGTCCAGTGAGGGGGACAGCAGGGTCTTGATATGCCTCATGACGAGCCTCTCGAAACACTTCATGTATCAAAGTTTGGTTGAAAATCCCACATGCTGGCATCTTGGTATGCTTTGCTCTGCTCTCCCTCAATATTGAGCACAACAAAACCTACCTCTGACATACCCCCCCCCCCCATACTTTCTTAAAATTATTCCTGCTTGTATTAGCCACTTCTGGCTGGGGGGGGGGGGGGGTACAGTTTCTGAATATCCACTCAATCTAGATCGAGGGTAGGTAGAATCTTTTACTGACGCAGGCATGTCAAAAACAAGAGGGCACAGATTTAATTTTAGCAATACCGTGCGTACAAATAAATGTGTTCAGAGTAGATGAGCCGAGAGGTTAGTATGGATGTAGTGGGCTGAAGAGTTAAGATTGTCTTTTTTTGTCTTGTGAACATTTCATTATCAAATCAGTGAGGATGTGCTGGGCAGCCTGCAAGTGTTTCCATACCTCTGCCACCAACGTGGCGTGCCCACAACTACTAACCTTAACAGTACGTCCTTGGGAAGGGGAAGAAAATCAGAACTCCCAGAGGATTGTTGGTGCTGTAAGGCATGATGCTCAGCCCTACACTACCGTGCCCAACCAGGCAACCTGTCCCTCTCCTCCAGCACATGAATGTTGCAGTCATGGGGAGAACGTGCAAACTCCTTACAGTTAGTGGTGGAATTGAAGTCTGGCACTGTAATAGTGTTACACTAACAGCTATGTTATTGGCTCCAGAAAAACCAAAGAATGGTTGATTTGGGGTTGAAGGACCTGTTCCCCTGCTGTACGACTAATCCTGTGACTGATGCTTGTACAGAAGTAAGCAAGTGCATGTTGGTTAGTGGCCCACGTCACCAGCTAATAGCCTGACATCAAGCTTGTGTTCTTGAATTTCCAGTAGATGATGATACATGGGGGGAGGAAGAAGAGGAGGAAGGAGAGGGAGAGGAAGAAGAGGAAGAGGAGGAGGTGGATGAGGCTGAAGATGAGGATGAATCTCCACCCAAAAAAACAAAGAGACCTGCATCCACCAAGAAAGCTGGGCTTTCAAAGGTAGCTGGTACAGTTCTGGCTGTTTTTGCCTTCCTCACCCCATACTTCAGTCAATCACAAACTAGGTATTTTCTAACAATCTAATTTCTTTCAGAAGAAGCGATTGGACACAGAAAAGGAAGAGTAAGTGATGTGCTTATTTGATTTTTTTGAGGAAATGATTAGTACTGATCTAATTTTTTTTAAATTCTATTTTCCAGAGAGGAATCAGATGTTGTAATGGCAGTTAAAAAGGTTGGTCGTGTCTCAGTCTTCTGCCATACTTTAAAATTGTCATAAATGCTTTGTGAAACTGTGGGTTGTAATAGTTTCTTTAAAATATTCCTGCAGGGATCTCTTTGGAGCTAGAAATTGTTTGGTTTGTTTTGCTTGCAAAAGTTGTCGAGGCTGAAGTTTCTTCCTAAACCAACAAAGCAACCTGATAATATTTCAGTGGTGTCTGTACTGTTTTTGAACCTTGGTCTGTGAGGAACATTTTGTTTAGCTGTCTACGTGTGTACAGTTGAATTTGAATTTCCAATTCTCCTATCAGGAGAGCTTTGATCACTTTGCTGTTTGGACTTACTGAAGTGTTACTGAAGTTTGGACTTAATACCAAGTTTTCTATTGGAAGTTCTCTTGTAGTAAAAATATTAATGCAGAACATGAATAAGCTGCACTTGCAGTGAAGATTCAGTGATTTTCCCATCACTGAATGCCCTCGAGCTCAGTGACTTCCTTTGCCACGAGAGGGCAGTGCAGTCAATCGCAAGAAGCGTCACAGCAGGGGGAGTTATTGTCAGCTCCATGAAGTATGGGATATTAGTCAATTCTTTGCCTTTACATCAAAGTAGTAGTTTAATTATCTTTTAACTAATTTTGAATTCATAATATATTTAACAGCTTAAACCCATCTTCAATTTATTAAAAATATTAACATTGTCATTCAACTGTATACATATACCACTAAATGAGGTTACGTTCATCTGGACTAAGGAACACAACAGTACATATAATCACATGACGCAGTAAGTAACATTACTACAAATAAATTAGTTAAGTGTTTTCCAGAAGAGTGACATTTAGCACAAGGTATGTTTGTGACAAGTTTAAAAAGTAAACAGTCTAACATTTCTGGTGCTTCATGCTTGATGAGACCTGGGTGATGTCTGAGTTCAGTGGTCTCTGATATAATTTAATATTAAATATTAATAAATTTAATAATTTAATTGGCAGTTTAAATCGCATTGTGTTTATAGACACAGGCACTTTCTCACTAATGTTGGGTGAACTGGTCTGTACCTGGTTTAGATTGACTACTTCCAGGAATCATTCTGTCATCTGTCAGCCTCCTGAATTTTATAATCATCTCACCTATTTTCACTGTTTTCTATTGTTCATCTCGGTCTTGTATCCAGAACTACTTGTAATGCTCAGTGTCACTGCTATCTGTGTGCCTCCAGCTAAATTAATCAGGATGGCAGGGTTGAGGGATAATCATGATGGAATGACAGTACAAACTCGATGGGCTGAACAATCTAATTCTGCTCCTAGGTCTTGTGATCTAAATATCATTTCAATTTTTTTTTTTAGGGAAAAGATTCCAGTAAAGTTAAAGCAGCAAAAAAACTAACTGCCTGTTAGGAGAGATGCTGAAAGGTAAGATCTTTGGGGTTAATCTGGCAGGTAAACTGTGTTCAGAAAAGATGAGATTGTGTGCATTGAAGTGAACAGTGAAATGTACTGCTCGCATCAACGATCAACAGAGTCTGAGGACGTGCTGGGGGCAGCCCGCAAGTGTCACCAGGCTTTGGGCACCAACGTAGCATGCCCACAACTTACTAACTCTAGCACGCTTATCTTTGGAATGTGGGAGGAAACCAGAGCGCCTGGAGGAAACTTGCATGGTCACGCAGAACATACAAACTCGTTACAGTGGCAGGAATCGAACGTTGACTGCTGGCCATGGAAAGTGTCACACTAACTGCTCCACTACTGTTGCCCCTCAGGCTGTTAGAATGTCTGTCTGCAATCGGAGTTGAGGTAGGATAAGCTGTCACTGGAAGTTGAAGCTGCTGACTGAAAGTCCAGCTGGGTTTGAAATCCTTGCTGGAAAGGTAGTGCGAAATGATCTGCTGATGGGGCTTGGTAGCTTTCTCCAGTGCACCATTAAGAGATGCACTCTAAATCCTGGGCCACATTTCACCCTGGCATTTCGCCGCCGCAGACTGGGAGACCGTTTCACCGAACACTGGCGCTCAGTCCTCCAGCAGTGGCAGGATCTCCCTGTAGCCACACACTTCAATTCCACAGACCACTCCCACTCCGACATGTCTGTCCATGGCCTCCTCTACCGTCAAGATGAGGCCACACACAGGTCGATGGAGCAATACCTTATCTCCCGCCTAGGTAGCCTCCTACCTTCCGGCATGAACATCCAACTCACAGACCTCCGTTGATACCCCTGCCCCCCTTTACCCCCATCCCTATCTATTATTTTAGTCTGGTTCTCTTTCTCTCTTTCCCCCCTCACTATAATCTCCCCCCAGCCCTACCTTTCTTTTATTTCCCATAATTCTCCACCTTCCCCCTAGCCCATTTCCCTCCAGCCTATCACTTCCTAGCTCTCTACTTTATCCCTCCCCCCACTTCTTATCCCCCCTCGACCATCCCATGTTACTTCACTCCTGATGAAGGGTTTCGGCCCGAAATGTCGTCACTACCTCCTCCCATAGATGCTGTCAGGCCTGCTGAGTTCTGCCAGCATTTTGTGTTTTTATTTATCTCCAGCATCTGCAGATTCACTCGTGTCACCCTGGCTTGCTGTTTGCTATGTATTGGTGATCTTGCCACTGGGGTCCCTCAAATCAATCCCAGTCCAGTAATGTTCTTGGAACCACCATCCCACCACAGCTGGGAAGGTTGGCAAGGGAGACTTTCACTTTAATACTGCATCTGGGCTGATGAGTGACTGAGCCCACTCCAGGTCCTCGTTCCCTGCCTAATGTCATTCCAAGTGGGAGACTGGATGACATCTCTCCACAAACTGAACCTGTCCTTGTAGATGTTACAGCATTCATTTCTCCACAGGAGAACCCTGAGCTAAGGTACAGTACCTCACCTTACACCTTTGTCATTGTTTAAATTTTAAGTCTTATAATTTCATTGGAATTTGATTATACCCTTGTGTATACCAGGGGACTTAATTTTAAAAAGCAAATACAAGGAAATCTGCAGATGCTGGAAATTCAAGTCACACACACAAAATGCTGGTGGAACACAGCAGGCCAGGCAGCAACTTTGGGGAGAAGCACTGTCGACGTTTCGGGCCGAGACCCTTCGTCAGGACTAACTGAAAGAAAAGATAGTAAGAGATTTGAAAGTTTGGGGGGGGGGGGGGGAATGCAAAATGCATTTTGTGTGTGTGACTTAATTTTAAGGTGATTTAAAAGATGTAGAATTTTTAGAGTGGTGGGAGCATGGAACACCCTCTTGGGGTGGTGGTAGAGGCAGATACATCAGGGACATTTAAAAGACAGGGATGATAGGAAAATGGAGGGCTATGTGGGAGGGAAGGGTTGGATTGAATTTGAAGAAGGCTGGCACAACATTCTGGGCCAAGGGGAGCCTATACTGTGTAGTGTTTTATGTGCATGACAAGAAACTAATGGTTTCACCTTTGTTTTCTCTCTGCAGGTGACCCAAGGGCAGGTTTTCACAAGTCATCTATGCAAGGATGTTGTAAGAGAATATATTGAAATAAAATTGGACTTTGCTAATTCTCACCCTAGTTGTTGCACAGAAAACTAATCATGTTGCAGACAAATGGATATCCAAGCCTTCACTGCTATTAGATGATGGAAAAGTACTTAAAATATATTAAACAATGTTGCATTGTTCTGACATGATGTGTGGAGCATCTTTTAATCAGGAACCACATTCGCAGCATCTCCTAATATATCATACAGCCCTGCTGAGTAACGTTCTGAACCGTGTACAGACCGAGTACAAGGGCCAGGCTTTTGCAGTGGATGCTGGGTGCAATCTGATAGGTAGCAGCTTTTGATTGATTGGGTGGGATGTTATGCTCGATCCTCCTTGGCTATGGGAGAGGTACCAGAAGATACAGTGGCTAAGACAAGCCAAGAGATTGGAGCCTAACGCCAGTGATGGGAGAGTTACTCGATGGGGATTCCAGCTGGTGGGATAATTCTGCAGTTGGTGACGCGTAGACTGATCAACAGGACTTTGTCAATTCTCTTGAATTTAATTTGACATTGTCATAGGTCTTCAGCCTACAATGTGGTGGTGTCCTTTTTAAACTGCAAGATCATTGTTGCCCTTCCCTCCCATTAGGTCTCCATTCTCTTTCACTCATGTTCTAATATGAGTCTCTTGAATGTCCCCAATGTATCTGCCTCTACCATCAGCCTGGTAGGGGGTAGGGTGTTCAATGCACTTTGCACTTGCCACTCTGGGTTTTAAAGAAAAAAACCTACTTCTGAAATATCTACTATAAACCTACAGACTCTCACAGCTACCTGGACGATTCCTCTTCCCACCCTGTCTCTTGCAAAAAGGCTATCCCCTTCTCACAATTCCTCCGTCTCCGCCGCATCTGCTCTCAGGATGAGGCTTTTCTTTCCAGGACGAAGGAGATGTCTTCCTTTTTTAAGCAAAGGGGCTTCCCTTCGTCCACCATCAACTCTGCTCTCAAACACATCTCTCCCATTTCCTGCACATCTGCCCTCATCCCATCCGCCTGCCACCCCACTTGGGATAGGGTTCCCCTTGTCCTTACCTACCACCCCACCAGCCTCCAGGTCCAACATATAATTCTCCGTAACTTCCGCCACCTCCAACGAGATCCCACTACCAAACATATTTTTCCCTCCCCGCTCTTTCTGCTTTTCGCAGGGATCGCTCCCTACGTGACTCCCTTGTCCACTCGTCCCCCCCCATCCCTTCCCACCGATCTCCCTCCTGGCACTTATCCTTGTAAGCGGAACAAGTGCTACACCTGCCCTTACACTTCCTCCCTCACCACCATTCAGGGCCCCAGACAGTCCTTCCAGGTGAGGCGACACTTCACCTGTGAGTCGGCTGGTGTGGTATACTGCGTCCGGTGCTCCCGGTGTGGCCTTATATATTGGTGAGACCTGATGCAGACTGGGAGACCGTTTCGTGGAACACCTACACTCGGTCCGCCAGAAAAAGCAGGATCTCCCAGTGGCCACACATTTTAATTCCACGTCCCATTCCCATTCTGATATGTCTGTCCATGGCCTCCTCTATTGTCAAAATGAATCCAAACTCAGGTTGGAGGAACAACACCTTATATACTGGCTGGGTAGCCTCCAACTTGATGGCATGAACATTGACTTCTCTAACTTCCGTTAATGCCCCTCCTCCCCTTCTTACCCCATCCCTGACATATTTAGTTGTTTGCCTGTTCTCCATCTCCCTCTGGTGCTCCCCCCCTCCTTTCTTTCTCCTGAGGCCTCCCGTCCCATGATCCTTTCCCTTCTCCAGCTCTGTATCACTTTTGCCAATCACCTTTCCAGCTCTTAGCTTCATCCCACCCCCTCCGGTCTTCTCCTATCATTTCACATTTCCCCCTCCCCCCTCAACTTTCAAATGTCTTACTATCTTGCCTTTCGGTTAGTCCTGACGAAGGGTCTCGGCCTGAAACGTCGACATCGCTTCTCCCTATAGATGCTGCCTAGCCTGCTGCATTCTACCAGCATTTTGTGTGTGTTGTTGTTTGAATTTCCAGCATCTGCAGATTTCCTCGTGTTTGCTCTGAAATTCATTGGACCAGAAGGGATTGCTCTCCTGAATGCCTGCTAGTCCAATGCTGTCCTGCGAGGGACAGTGTTTCCTCACTGATCAGAGCATGGCTCATTAATACCTCATCCCAATATCAGGTTAGTAAAATCAGACTGTTTTCTTCAAATTCTCTCTCCCTTTTCGGAAGTACTGGTATCCCATCCCATTTGCTGCCTTCCCAAATTCTCCTTTGTTGACTGGAGAAAGTGCACAGGTCACACCAGACTGCGATGGATGATATTCTCACCTCTGAACCAGACACGGGGCTGCAGAGAATTGTCTTCTGCTCAGTGCAGCTATAATGCACAACACGTGGTCCTTTGGCATGATTGTCCATGTTCTGAATGATGTGGGGTAATGTTTGAACTGAGGTTTAACACACGAACACGGCCACTGATGTGTTTTTCTCTGCTGACCTGATGGTTCAGTCTAGTTTTCGTACCCTGTGAGAGGACGCTGCACCAACCCAGACAGTCATGGCCGATATGAGGATGGTCTCCATGGCGACAGTGTAGAATTGTGCCAGGATGTTCTGGGGAAGATAGAATCACCAAACCAGACAGTCATGGCCGATGTGAGGATGGTCTCCATGGTGATAGTGTAGAATTGTGCCAGGATGTTCTGGGGAAGATAGAATCACCAAACCAGACAGTCAAGGCCGATGTGAGGATGGTCTCCATGGCGACAGTGTAGAATTGTGCCAGGATGTTCTGGGAAAGATAGAATCACCAAACCAGACAGTCATGGCCGATGTGAGGATGGTCTCCATGGTGATAGTGTAGAATTGTGCCAGGATGTTCTGGGGAAGATAGAATCACCAAACCAGACAGTCATGGCCGATGTGAGGATGGTCTCCATGGTGATAGTGTAGAATGGTGCCAGGATGTTCTGGGGAAGATAGAATCACCAAACCAGACAGTCAAGGCCGATGTGAGGATGGTCTCCATGGTGATAGTGTAGAATTGTGCCAGGATGTTCTGGAGAAGATGGAATCTTGCCAATTGCTGCAGGAAGTACGTCCTCTGAGCCTTAATGAAGGAGATGGGGCCTCATGGGAGAGCCACATGTCTGAGGTGGTGTGAGATGGTTCTCCTGTGTCAGGTCATGTGTCTGAGTCGGTGTGCCTCTTATTTGTCATAAGAGTGGGATGGGTGGGCTGATTTGAAAGGAAGGGTTGAATAGGGTAGGCTTGCTTACAACATTGACTGGGGACGATTGAATTGTAAGATCCTGGGGGTGGATTGTAACTGAAGAGAGGGCATTTCCTTGTGGGGAATCTGGAGCTATGAACTCATTCTCTGGTGCCTCCCCTCCTTCCCTTTCTCCCATGGTCCATTGTGCACTCCAATCAGATTCTATCTTCTTTGGACCTTTTCCACCAATCATCTCCCAGCTTACTTCATCTTACCTTCCCCCTCACCTGGTCTTATCATCTCCCATTCATCCCCACTTCCTACCCACCCCCCCCCCCAGCCCCATGGAAAGTGAACATGTGGCTGGTTTGAGTAGGTGCTACAGACCCAGGATATTTGGGGGAAATATTCAGGAGAGTGAGTTTGAACTGCACTCTGCATTAGGATGGTAAATGACCATGGAGGTTCTCAGCAGGGCCAGTGACCTGGTTTGTGTTCACAGATTATTTCCTTCTGGAGAAATGGGATGGGTGCCTGGGGGGAAAGCACTGGATTCGATGGGTTGAATCATCTCCAGTACAGTGGCAATGTCTGGATTTATCACAGCAGATTGATTTGCCTTCCTCCTGCACCATTGAGTGGTTTTGTGCTCGTGTCTCTGGGTGGGAATAGAATTTGCTGAGGCAGTCCTGACACTCGGATATTCATACACTGAAGCTGCTGTGGAGCCAAGTGATGCTGGAGAAAATCTCCTCCTTATAGACAATAGATGCAGCAGTAGGCCATTTGGCCCTTCGAGCCAGCACCGCCATTCAATGTGATCATGGCTGATCATCCACAATCAGTACCCCGTTCCTGCCTTCTCCCATATCCCTTGACTCTGCTATCTTTAAAAGCTCTATCTAACTCTCTCTTGAAAGCATCCAGAGAATTGTCCTCCACTGCTTTCTGAGGCAGAGCATTCCATAGATCCACAACTCTCTGGGTGAAAAAGTTTTTTCTGAACTCCATTCTCAATGGCCTACCCCTTATTCTTAAACTGTGGCCTCTGGTTCTGGACTCCCCCAACATCGGGAACATGTTTCCTGCCTCTAGTGTGTCCAATCCCTTAATAATCTTATAATTATCTTGTCTCCAAATAACAATAAAATGTGTTCCTATTAACAAGTGTTGGGAGAGGAGAGAGAGGGTCTTGGGGCAAATCAGAATTTTCCTTGTGATGAGAGCAGAACCCCTCCCCACTGGGAATCCCAGGAGGAGGGTGGGGGGCAGAAGCTGGTTTGTTTGGAAGCTGCAGCAATGATGATGGAGATGTCCATGGGAGGGCAGATGACTTGTCAGCAGGGTCACTATTCCCCAGCTGCAGACTGCAGGAACAGGCTGTACTTCAGTCCCCATGTATAACAGGGTCCAAAATGGAGCAGGACAGCTATATCAGCAGGACATGCAAAGTACCACATGGCACACTGCCACACAAAAGTGGCATCCACCATCCAGGCCATGCTACCAGTATCAGGGAGGAGGTACAGAAGTCTTTGGTCCCACACCACTGGGCTCAGGGACAGTTATTACCCCTCAACCATCAGGTGCCTGAAATGGCCATGGATAACTTCACTCACCTCAACATTAAACTGCTTTCACAACCTATGGACTGTGTGCAACTTGTTCTCAATTTTATTATGCTTTATTTTGTATTTGCAGATTTGTTGCTTGGCAGTCTTGGTGTGTGGTTTTAATTCTATTGTATTGTATCTGCTAGTGTATGAATCTCACTAGTGTAAGGTGACATGATAGATAAATGCATTTACTTTGATCACTTAAGCTGCAGTGGACAAGAATGGAGCCATGTTACCTGACCTCATAAAGGGTTAACCACTTGTTAGCACTCTCCCTCCCCCTAAACTCCTGAAGCCCAGGGAACAAAAGGCTCTTTGCAGGTAGGTGTCAGTGCCCAGGGATTTTTTGTTGTATGTGTGACTGCTACATTTGGCTGGGATTAGTGCACGAGGACCTGACAACACCTTACATAATTGCCACCATTTGGTTCAGTGTTCCTTTGATATTGTGGGGCTATGTGGATTAGCACTGGTGCCGACCGGGAGCACATTGTTCTTCCTCTTTTATGCACCATCGGTATGGCGATGTTTCCACATGTATCAGCTCCACATATTCTTCCAGAATTACCTTCCTCTCCCCCCACTGCGCAAGAATGTTCATCCAAGGCTCTATCACACACTACAAAGCCTTTCCCACCACTTTGATGTTGTCTACCTTCCCTCCACATTTCTTTACACCCAATCAGCAATTAAATCGGGGCGATGAATGCTGTAGGCAGGAGGCCATGGACGTTCAGCTTGAGATCCCATGAGACTGATTTCCCACGTCCTCCAACACCCCTGAGGCCTGTTGGGCAGGCTCGAGCATGGATCTTGCATCCCAGCTGTCTGTGATGTGCAAACTAGGCCAGTGCAGGTTGAGAACCTGCTGTTGTGCTCCGCAGCAGGCTCCCCCTCTCCAAGCAGCTGGTGAACCCAAAGGAAAGCAGATTGGCACCAGTGGCATCATAGGAGTTGCCAGGCCACATTGACCTCGACGTAGGATTGCCCAGGTCCCTGGATTTACTCCCCAAGTGTTCCCTGTGAGTGGGTCCGGCTGCAAGGCAGCAAAGACTTGAGACTGGAGTCCTGCTTCTGGATGAGTTACCAACCATGGCTAACGAACCCCAAGTGACTGGTTTTAAGGTGCCAGAAACCTGCCTTTGCCCTGTCTGTCAGTAGGGATGGTTCTGTCAGGCTTGGTAGCTGAGCCACACGTGAAGGCCAGGAGCTGGACTTGGTTGTCAGAGACTATTTGGGTCACATGCCATTGGGAGCATTTCGTAGGTGGTGGGAGCTCGACCCCACTATCAGCCCCTGGCTATGACAACATTAAGGGGCTAACACCAGAGCAATTGCAAACCACCTCCCCATCCTGTCCCGTTCCCACTGCTTCACATGTCCAATTCACACTTCCCAACTCCTCGCAAAAAAGTATGTGAAACCAACTGTGCCTGTCTTCTGCCCGCTGCATGCACGTCACCATTGTCAATGAATAAGAGCTTGAAGATCCAGATAATGCAGGTGCTGGGAGCCTGAAACATTGGCAGCATATTATTCACAGTTGTTACAGTTAGCGTACACCACCACAGCGCCAGTGACCCGAGTTTAATTCCACTGCAGTCTGCAGGGTGTTTGTACGTTCACCCTGTGACTGCATAGGTTTCCTCCCAGTGCTCCTGTGTCCTCCCACATCCCAAGACATACGGGTGATCCGGGTTAATGAGTTGTGGGCATACCGCACTGGCACCAGAAAGATGGTGATTCTTGTGGGCTGACACCAGTACACACTCATAATAACAAGAACATAAGAAATAGGAGCAGGAGTCAGCCATCCTGCCCATCGAGCCTGTCCCACCATTCAATAAAATCATGGCTGATCTGTCTGTAAACTCAGATCCATCTACCTACCTTTTCCCCACAAACCTTAATTCCCTTACTATGTAAAAATCTATCTAACTGTATCTTAAATAAATTTAGTGGAGAAGCCTCAACTGCTTCCCTGGGCAGAGAATTCCATAGATTCACTACTCTCTGGGAAAAACAGTTTCTCCTCATCTCAGTTCTAAATCATCTCCCCTGAATCTTGAGGCAATGTCCCCTAGTTCTAGTCTCACCTACCAATGGAAACAACTTTCCCACTTCTATCTTATCTATCCCTTTCAAAATTTTGTATGTTTCTATAAGATCCCCTCTCATTCTTCTGAATTCCAGAGTATGGTCCCAGGTGACTCGATCGCTCCTCATAGGTTAACACCTTCATCTTTGGAATCAACCTGGTGAACCTCCTCTGCATTGCCTCCAAAACCAGTATATCCTTTCTTAAGTATGGAGACCAGAACTGCACACGGTACTCCAGGTGCTGCCTCACAAGTACCCTGTATAGTTGCAGTATGACCTCCCTGCTGTTGAATTCAATCCCTCTAGCAATGAAGGCCAACATTCCATTTGCCTTCTTAATAACCTGTTGTACCTAGAAGCCAACTTTTTGCGATTCATGAACAATCACTCCCAAGTCCCTCTGCACAACAGCATGCTGCAATCTTTCACTATTTAAAAAATAATCTGCTCTTCTATTATTCCTTCCAAAGTGGATGATCTAGTATTTACCAATGTTGTATTCCATCTGCCAGACCTAGGTCCACTCACTTAACCTATCTATATCCCTCTGCAGACTCTCCACATCCTCTGTACAATTTACTTTTCCACTCAGTTTAGTGTTATCAGCAAATTTCGCTACGCTACACTCAGTCCCCTCTTCCAAATCATCAATGTAAATGTTAAACAGCTGTGGGCCCAGCACCGACCCCTGTGGCACCCCACTCACCACTGAATGCCCAGAGAAACACCCATTTATACCAACTCTCTGCCTTCTATCGGTTAATCAATCCACTGTCCATGCCAATACACTTCCTCCGACTCCATGCATCCACATCTTATTTATAAGTTTCTTGTGCAGCACCTTATCGAACGCCTTCTGGAAATCCAAGTATACGACGTCCACCTGTTCCCTCTATCCACTGCACTCATTATGTCCTCACAGAACTCCAGTAAGTTTGTCAAGCAGGACCTGCCATTCTGAATCCATGAGCACAAACAACACATTTCATTGTATGTTTCAGCTTACATGTGATAAATAAAGTGAATGTCTAAAACCTTTGTACTAACTCGATGCACAGTGCGAGGAAGTGATCTGTGTGGATGACGTGCAATACCAATCAAACTGCTCTGTCGGAATACCAAACAGTACTGTTGGTAGCATGGTGTCGTGGTTAGTGAACTGTCATTATAGAAACAAAGAAAACCTACAGCACAATACAGGCCCTTCGGCCCACAATGCTGAGCCGAACATGTACTTACTTTAGAAATTACCTATTGTTACCCATAGCCCTCTATTCTTCAAAGCTCCACGTACCTATCCAGGAGTCTCTTAAAAGACCCTGTTGTATCCGCTTCCACCACTGTTGCTGGCAGCCCATTCCACGCACTCACCACACTCTGAGTTAAAAACTTACTCCTGACATCTCCTCTGTACCTACTTCCAAGCACATTAAAACTCAGTTGTCTCATGTTAGCCATATCAGCCCTGGGAAAATGCTTTTCATCATCTTATACACCTCTATCAGGTCACCTTTCATCCTCCGCCACCCCAAAGAGAAAAGATCAATTTCATGCAACCTATTCTTGTAAGGCATGCTCCCCAATCCAGGCAACATCTTTGCAAATCTCTTCTGCACCCTTTCTATAGTTTCCACATCCTTCCTGTAGTGAGGTGACCAGAACTGAACACAGTACTGAAGTGGGGACTGACCAGGGTCCTATATCGCTGTAACATTACCTCTTGGCTTTTGAACTCAATCCCACAGTTGAAGAAGGCCAATGCACCATATACATTCTTAACCACAGAGTCAACCTACACAACAGCTTTGAGTGTCTTATGGACTTGGACCCCAAGATCCCTCTTATCCTCTACACTGCCAAGAGTCTTACCATTAATATTATATTCTGCCATCATATTTGACCTACCAAAATGAACCACCTCACACTTATCTGGGTTGAACTCCATCTGCCACTTCTCAGCCCAGTTTTGCATCCTATCAATGTCCCGCTGTAAAGTCTGACAGTCCTCCACACTATCCACAACACCCCCAGCCTGTGTCATCAGCAAATTTACTAACTTATCCCTCCACATCCTCATCCAGGTCATTTATAAAAATCGCAAAGAGAAGGGGTCCCAGAACAGATCCCTGAGACATACCACTGGTCACCAACATCCATGCAGAATATGACCTGTCTACAGCCACTCTTTGCCTTCTGTCGGCAAACCAATTCTGGATCTACAAAGCAAGGCCCCTTTGCATACCATGTCTCCTTAATTTATGAATGAGCCTTGCATGGGGAACCTTATCAAATACCTTGCTGAAATCCATGTACACTTCATCTACTGCTCTACCTTCATCAATGTGTTTAGTCACATCCTCAAAAAATTCAATCAGGCTTGTAAGGCACAACCTGCCTTTCACAAAGCCATGCTGACTATTCCTAATCATATTATGCCTCTCCAAATGTTCATAAATCCTGCCTCTCAGGAGCTTCTCCATCAACTTACCAACCACTGAAGTTAGACTCACTGGTCTATAATTTCCTGGGCTATCTCTACTTCCTTTCTTGAATAAGGGAACAACATCCACAACCCTCCAATCCTCCGGAACCTCTCCCGTCCCCATTGATGATGCAAAGATCATTACCAGAGGCTCAGCAATCTTCTCCCTTGCCTCCCATAGTAGCCTGGGGTACACCTCATCCAGTCCCAGTGACTTATCCAACTTGATGCTTTCCAAAAGCTCCAGCACATCCACTTAATGTCAATATGCTGAAGCTTTTCAGTCTGCTGTAAGTCATCCCCATGATCGCCAAGGTCCTTTTCTGTAGTGAATACTGAAGCAAAGTATTCATTAAGTATCTCTGCTATCTCCTCCAGTTCCATACACACTTTTCCATTGTCACACTTGATCGGTCCTATTCTCTCACATCTTATCCTCTTGCTCTTCACGTACTTGTAGAATGCCTTGGGGTTTTCCTTAATCCTGCCCGCCAAGGCCTTCTCATGGCCCCTGCTGGTTCTCCTAATTTCATTCTTAAGCTCCTTCTTGCTAGCCTTATAATCTTCTAGATCTATATCATTACCTGTTTTTTGAACCTTTTGTAAGCTTTTCTTTTCTTGACTAGATTTTCAATAATCTTTGTATACCATCATTCCTGTACCCTACCATCCTTTCCCCGTCTCATTGGAACGTACCTGTGCAGAACACCATGCAATTATCCCCTGAACATTTGCCACATTTCTGCCGTACATTTCCCTGAGAACATCTGTTCCCAATTTATGCTTCCAAGTTCCTGCTTGATAGCTTCATATTTCCCCGTACTCCAATTAAACGCTTTCCTAACTTGTCTGTTCCTATCCCTCTCCAATGCTATGGTAAAGGAGATAGAATTGTGATCACTATCTCCAAAATACTCTCCCACTGAGAGACCTGACACCTGACCAGGTTCATTTCCCAATACCAGATCAAGTACAGGCTATTACTATCCCTTACTATCTTTCCTTTCAGTTAGTCCTGACGAAGGGTCTTGGCCCGAAACGTCGACAGCATTTCTCCCTATAGATGCTGCCTGACCTGCTGCGTTCCACCACCATTTTGTGTGTGTTGCTCAAGTACAGGATCTCCTCTTGTAGGCTTATCTACATATTGTGTCAGGAAACCCTCCTGAACACACCTAACAAACTCCACCCATCTAAACCCTTGCTCTAGGGAGATGCCAATCAATATTGGGGAAATTAAAATCTCCCACCAGGGTAACCCTGTTATTAGTGTAAAGGAGATAGAATTTCCAGAATCAGTCTCCCTATCTGCTCCTCAATGTCCCTGTTACTATTCTGTGGTCTATAAAAAACACCCAGTAGAGTTATTAACCCCTTCCTGTTCTTAACTTCCACCCACAGAGAGTCCGTAGACAAGCTCCCCATGACTTCCTCCTTTTCTGCAGCAGTGACACTATCTCTGATGCCCCTGTATGTATGTTCTCTCTGTCCTGTCCTCCAAGAAGACCCGAACCTTGTTGTGGGGTTCGTGTGCCTCAATGACCTGGAGAGCTATGTTGGCTGGAGTCAGGGCTTTATGCTTTGGCTCTTGGTAGGGTCACCCATGCCAAACAGGTCAAAAGGAGTGGAGGGGGGGGGCAAAGGCCAGACTAAGTGTGGTCTGCCAGTCCTCCCGGTTCAGGGCTAACAACCCTGACTGCCCTAAAATATTGTTACAGAAACAGTTATCCTTCTACATCTGTGTGTGACTGTGGACCCTGAGCCCCACAATAGAGAAGGCCAAGGTCACACAGAGATAGAAGACCTTCATTGCTGCCCTAAATGCCAGCATCGTTCTCCCTGTGACCACATGTGTGCACCATAAGGCCATAAAACTTAGGAGCAGAATTAGGCCATTCAGCCCATCAAGTCTGCTCTGCTTTAATATTATAGCTAATCCATTTCCCTCTTAACCCCAATCTCCTGCCTTCCCCCCCCTTAACTTCCACACCCTGACTAATTAAGAGCTTACCAGCCTCCACCTTAAATGCACCCAGTGACCTGGCCTCCACTGTTACCTCCCACATTCGGAAGACATACGGGTTAGTCGATTAATGGTCACGTGTAATTGTGCAGTGTGAGCTTGTTGGGCCAAAGGGCCTGTACGATGCCGTATCTCTGTATGAAATAGAGAATGTTGGAAATACTCAGCAGTCAGGCAGCTTCTGTGGAGGGAGAACCAGAGCTAGTGTTTTGGTCCAAGACCCTGCATTTACTTAGTTCGCTGAAGGGTACTAGCTGAGTGAGAGGGCATTCTATAAATGTTTTAAAGGGACAGAGCTCAGAGTTCAGGGTCCGGGTATCTAAGTTCAAAGCACAGAAACGTTGGAGGATTGGAGGAGACTGCAGAGATGGGGAGAGGCAAGAGCACAGAAAAGGATTTTAATATCAGACCTGCCATATCGACGTAAAGTGGTGGATAAATGACACTTTGAGGCTGATCTTCATAATATGTGTGGCACGGGGCAGTGGGAGCTGGATTTAGCAGTGTTACAGTGGGAGCTGCCCCCTGAATTCCATGATATAATAAGCACCAGCATCTAATCAGCTGATGTCTCCCTCATTCACGTCAGCAACCTCTGGACAGAGCTTGACACTGACAAATCACATTCATGATTAATCCTGAAGTGCATAATTGAGAACTCAAAGAAATAAAATGATTCTTCTTGACAGACAGTTAATGGGTTTGGAATTAATGACCATCTAAATTGCCAATTAAACAATATCAAAATAGAACTGCTCGATAATTAGTTTAACCAAAGTAACAGGTGTGAGCCCTAATGTGGAGTGTTGTGTGCAGTTCTGCTCACCTCCCAGCAGGAAAGAGATTGAAAGAGTACAGAAAAAATTTACAAAGATTTTGCCAGTACTTGAGTACCTGAGTTATGGGGGGTGTTGAATACAGAGGGCCATGGTCCGAGTATTGGTTGATACAGAGGGATATGGTCCGAGTACTGGTTGATACAGAGGGATATGGTCCAAGTGCAGGTTGATACAGAGGGATATGGTCCAAGTGCAGGTTGATACAGAGGGATATGGTCCGAGTGCCGGTTGATACAGAGGGCTCTGGTCCGAGTTCGGGTTGATACAGAGGGATATGGTCTGAGTGCAGGTTGATACAGAGGGATATGGTCCGAGTGCCGGTTGATACAGAGGGATATGGTCCGAGTTCAGGTTGATACAGAGGGATATGGTCCGAGTGCCGGTTGATACAGAGGGCTATGGTCCGAGTTCGGGTTGATACAGAGGGATATGGTCCTAGTTTGGGTTGATACAGAGGGATATGATCCGAGTGCAGGTTGATACAGAGGGATATGGTCTGAGTGCAGGTTGATACAGAGGGATATGGTCCGAGTTCAGGTTGATACAGAGGGATATGGTTGAGTTCGGGTTGATACAGGGGGATATGGTCAAAGTGCAGGTTGATACAGAGGGCTATGGTCCGAGTGCCGGTTGATACAGAGGGATATGGTCCGAGTGCAGGTTGATACAGAGGGATATGGTCCGAGTGCAGGATGATACAGAGGGATATGGTCCGAGTACCGGTTGATACAGAGGGATATGGTCCGAGTGCCGGTTGATACAGAGGGATATGATCCGAGTGCAGGTTGATACAGAGGGATATGGTCTGAGTGCAGGTTGATACAGAGGGATACGGTCTGAGTGCAGGTTGATACAGAGGGATATGGTCTGAGTGCAGGTTGATACAGAGGGATATGTGCCGAGTACTGGTAGATACAGGGGGATATGGTCAAAGTGCAGGTTGATACAGAGGGATATGGTCCGAGTGCCGGTTGATACAGAGGGATATGGTCTGAGTGCAGGTTAATACATCGTATTTAATCTACAGTATATGTTTGTGTGGATTGCATCGCATTGAATCTACAGTATATGCACAAGTGGATTGCATCGTATTGAATCTACACTATATGTTTGTGTGGGTTGCATCGTATTGAATCTACAGTACAGGCACATGTGGATAACATCATATTGAATCTACAGTATATGTACATGTGGATTGCATCGTATTGAATCTACAGTATATGTTTGTGTGGATTGCATCGTATTGAATCTACAGTATGTGCACATGTGGATTGCATTGTATTGAATCTACAGTATATGTACATGTGGATTGCATCGTATTGAATCTACAGTATATGTTTGTGTGGATTGCATCGTATTGAATCTACAGTATATGTTTGTGTGGATTGCATCGTATTGAATCTACAGTATGTGCACATGTGGATTGCATCGTATTGAATCTACAGTATGTGCACATGTGGATTGCATCGTATTGAATCTACAGTATATGTTTGTGTGGATTGCATCGTATTGAATCTACAGTATGTGCACATGTGGATTGCATCGTATTGAATCTACAGTATGTGCACATGTGGATTGCATCGTATTGAATCTACAGTAAATGTTTTTGTGGATTGCATCGTATTGAATCTACAGTATGTGCACATGTGGATTGCATTGTATTGAATCTACAGTATATGTTTGTGTGGATTGCATCGTATTGAATCTACAGTATATGTACATGTGGATTGCATCGTATTGAATCTACAGTATATGTTTGTGTGGATTGCATCGTATTGAATCTACAGTATATGTTTGTGTGGATTGCATCGTATTGAATCTACAGTATATGTACATGTGGATTGCATCGTATTGAATCTACAGTATATGTTTGTGTGGATTGCATCGTATTGAATCTACAGTATATGTTTGTGTGGATTGCATCGTATTGAATCTACAGTATATGTACATGTGGATTGCATCGTATTGAATCTACAGTATATGTTTGTGTGGATTGCATCGTATTGAATCTACAGTATATGTTTGTGTGGATTGCATCGTATTGAATCTACAGTATATGTACATCTGGATTACAAAGTATTGAATCTACTGTATATGTTTGTGTGGATTAAATTGTATTGAATCTACAGTATATGTTTGTGTGGATTGCACCGTATTTAATCTACAGTATATGTTTGTGTGGATTGCATCGTATTGAATCTACAGTATATGTACATGTGGATTGCATCGTATTGAATCTACAGTATATGTTTGTGTGGATTGCATCGTATTGAATCTACAGTATGTGCACATGTGGATTGCATCGTATTGAATCTACAGTATATGTACATCTGGATTACAAAGTATTGAATCTACTGTATATGTTTGTGTGGATTAAATTGTATTGAATCTACAGTATATGTTTGTGTGGATTGCACCGTATTTAATCTACAGTATATGTACATGTGGATTGCATCGTATTGAATTTACAGTGTATGTACTTGTGGATTGCATCGTATTGAATCTATGGTATATTTTTGTGTGGATTACATCATATTGAATCTACAGTATATGTACATGTGGATTGCATCGTATTGAATCTACAGTATATGTTTGTGTGGATTACATCATATTGAATCTACAGTATATGTACATGTGGATTGTATCGTATTGAATCCACAGTACATGTTTGTGTGGATTACATCGATTTGAATCTGCAGTATATGTACAGGTGGATCGCATCGTATTAAATCTACACTATATGTACATCTGGATTGCAAAGTATTGAATCTACTGTATATATTTTTGTGGATTAAATTGTATTGAATATACAGTATATGTTTGTGTGGATTACATCATATTAGATCTATATATGTTTGTGTGGATCACATTGTATTGAATCTAAAGAATATGTACATGTGGATTACATCATATTGAATATACACTATATGCTTGTGTGGATTGCATCGCATTGAATCTACACTATATGCTTGTGTGGATTGCATCGTATTGAACTTACAGTGTATGTACATGTGGATTGCATCGTATTGAATCTACACTATATGTTTGTGTGAATCACATCATATTGAATCTGCAGTATATGTACAGGTGGATTACATCGTATTGAATCTACAGTATATATTTGTCTGGATTACATCATATTAAATCTACACTATATGTTTGTGTGGATCACATTGTATTGAATCTACAGTATATGTTTGTGTGGATCACATTGTATTGAATATACAGTAGATGTTTGAGTGGATTACATCATATTGAATCTACAGTATATGCTTGTGTGGGTTACATCGTATTGAATCTATAGTATATGTACATGTGGATAGTATGATATTGAATCTACAGAATATGTTTGTCTGGATTGCATCGTATTGAATCTACAGTATATGTTTCTGTGGATTACATCATATTGAATCTACAGTATAAATACATGTGGATTGCATTGTATTGAATTTACAGTGTATGTACTTGTGGATTGCATCGTATT
The DNA here is from genome assembly GCF_048418815.1 of Hemitrygon akajei. NCBI lineage: Eukaryota > Metazoa > Chordata > Chondrichthyes > Myliobatiformes > Dasyatidae > Hemitrygon > Hemitrygon akajei. The sequence goes on along the minus strand of NC_133124.1, from coordinate 221,567,922 downwards.
GAATCTATGGTATTTGTTTGTGTGGATTACATCATATTGAATCTACAGTATATGTTTGTGTGGATTACATCGTATTGTATCTACAGTATATGTCTGTGTGGGTTACATCGTATTGAATCTATAGTATATGTACATGTGGATAGTATGATATTGAATCTACAGTATATGTTTGTCTGGATTGCTAAGTATTGAATCTACAGTATATGTGTGTGGATCAAATTGTATTGAATCTACAGTATATGCACATGTGGATCACATCATATTGAATCTACACTATATGCTTGTGTGGATTACATTGTATTGAATCTACAGGCTCTGTTGCTTGGATTGATTAGTATTGAATCTACAGTATATGTACATGTGGATTGCATCGTATTGAATCTACAGTATATGTTTGTGTGGATTACATCGTGAATCTATAGTATATGTACATGGGGATTGCATCATGTTGAATCTACAGTATATGTTTGTGTGGATTGCATCGTATTGAATGTACAGTATGTGCACATGCGGATTGCATCGTATTGAATCTACAGTATATGTTTGTGTAGATCACATTGTATTGAATCTACAGTTTATGTTTGTGTGGATTACATCATATTGAATCTACAGTATATCTTTGTGTGGATTGCATCGTATTGAATCTACAGTATATGTACATGTGGATTGCAGCGTATTGAATCTACAGTATATGCACATGTGGATTGCATCGTATTGAATCTGCAGTATATGTACATCTGGATTACAAAGTATTGAATCTACTGTATATGTTTGTGTGGATTACATTGTATTGAATCTACAGTATATGTTTGTGTGGATTGCACCGTATTGAATCTACAGTATATGTACTTGTGGATTGCATCGTATTGAATCTATGGTATATGTTTGTGTGGATTACATCATATTGAATCTACAGTATATGTACATGTGGATTGCATCGTATTGAATCCACAGTACATGTTTGTGTGGATTACATCGATTTGAATCTGCAGTATATGTACAGGTGGATCGCATCGTATTAAATCTACACTATATGTACATCTGGATTGCAAAGTATTGAATCTACTGTATATATTTTTGTGGATTAAATTGTATTGAATATACAGTATATGTTTGTGTGGATTACATCATATTAGATCTATATATGTTTGTGTGGATCACATTGTATTGAATCTAAAGAATATGTACATGTGGATTACATCATATTGAATATACACTATATGCTTGTGTGGATTGCATCGCATTGAATCTACAGTATATGTCCATGTGGATTGCATCGTATTGAATCTACACTATATGCTTGTGTGGATTGCATCGTATTGAACTTACAGTGTATGTACATGTGGATTGCATCGTATTGAATCTACACTATATGTTTGTGTGAATCACATCATATTGAATCTGCAGTATATGTACAGGTGGATTACATCGTATTGAATCTACAGTATATATTTGTCTGGATTACATCATATTAAATCTACACTATATGTTTGTGTGGATCACATTGTATTGAATCTACAGTATATGTTTGTGTGGATCACATTGTATTGAATATACAGTAGATGTTTGAGTGGATTACATCATATTGAATCTACAGTATATGCTTGTGTGGGTTACATCGTATTGAATCTATAGTATATGTACATGTGGATAGTATGATATTGAATCTACAGAATATGTTTGTCTGGATTGCATCGTATTGAATCTACAGTATATGTTTCTGTGGATTACATCATATTGAATCTACAGTATAAATACATGTGGATTGCATTGTATTGAATTTACAGTGTATGTACTTGTGGATTGCATCGTATTGAATCTATGGTATTTGTTTGTGTGGATTACATCATATTGAATCTACAGTATATGTTTGTGTGGATTACATCGTATTGTATCTACAGTATATGTACTTGTGTATTGCATCGTATTGAATCTACTGTATATGTTTGTGTGGATCGCATTGTATTGAATCTACAGTATATGTACTTGTGGATTGCATCGTATTGAATCTACAGTATATGTACATCTGGATTACAAAGTATAGAATCTACTGTATATGTTTGTGTGGATTAAATTCTATTGAATCTACAGTATATGTACATGTGGATTACATCATATTGAAACTATACTATATGCTTGTGTGGATTGCATCATATTGAATCTACACTATATGTTTGTGTGGATTACATTGTATTGAATCTACAGGCTATGTTGCTTGGATTGATTAGTATTGAATCTACAGTATATGTATATGTGGATAGCATCGTATTGAATCTACAGTATAAGTTTGTGTGGATTGCATCGTATTGAATCTACAGTACAGGCACATGTGGATTGCATCATATTGAATCTACAGTATATGTACATGTGGATTGCATCGTATTGAATCTACACTATATGTTTTTGTCGAACACATTGTATTGAATCTACAGTATATGTACTTGTGGACTGCATCGTATTGAATCTACAGTATATGTTTGTGTGGGTTACATCGTATTGAATCTACAGTATATGTATATGTGGATTTCATCGTATTGAATCTACGGTATATGTACATGTGGATTGCAAGGTATTGAATCTACACTATATGTTTGTGTGGATTTCATCATATTAAATCTACAGTATATGGTTGTGTGGATTACATCATGTTGAATCTATAGTATATGTACATGTGGATTGCATCATATTGAATCTACACTATATGTTTTTGTGGTTAAAATTGTATTGAATCTACAGTATATGTACATGTGGATTACATCGTATTGAATTTACAGTATATGTTTGTGTGAATCACATCGTATTGAATCTACAGTATATGTACAGGTGGATTGCATTCTATTGAATCTACAGTATATGTTTGTGTGTATTACATCATTTTGAATCTACAGGATATGCTTGTGTGGATTGCATCGTATTGAATCTACAGTATATGTACATGTGGATTGCATCGTATTGAATCTACAGTATATGTTTTTGTGGATTACATCGTATTGAATCTACAGTATATGTGCTTGTGGATTGCATCGTATTGAAGCTACAGTATATGTTTGTGTGGATTACATGGTATTGAATCTACAGTATATGTTTTTGTGGATTACATCATATTGAATCTACAGTATATGTTTGTGTGGATTACATCCTAATTCATCTACAGTATATGATTGTGTCGATTACATCATATTGAATCTACAGTATATGTACATGTGGATTGCATCGTATTGAATCTACAGTATATGTAAATGTGGATTGCATCATATTGAATCTACAGTATATGTTTGTGTGGATTGCATCGTATTGAATCTACACTATATGTTTTTGTCGATCACATTGTATTGAATCTACAGTATATGTACTTGTGGACTGCATCGTATTGAATCTACAGTATATGTATATGTGGATTTCATCGTATTGAATCTACAGTATATGTTTGTGTGGATTTCATCATATTAAATCTACAGTATATGGTTGTGTGGATTACATCATGTTGAATCTATAGTATATGTACATGTGGATTGCATCATATTGAATCTACACTATATGTTTTTGTGGTTAAAATTGTATTGAATCTACAGTATATGTACATGTGGATTACATCGTATTGAATTTACAGTATGTTTGTGTGAATCACATCGTATTGAATCTACAGTATATGTACATGTGGATTACATCGTATTGAATCTACAGTATATGTACATGTGGATTGCATCGTATTGAATCTACAGTACATGTTTGTGTGGATTGCATCGTATTGAATCTTCAGTATATGTACATGTGGATTGCATCGTATTGAATCTACACTAAATGCTTGTGTGTATTGCATCGTATTGAACTTGCAGTGTATGTACATGTGTATTGCATCGTTTTGAACTTGCAGTGTATGTACATGTGGATTGCATCGTATTGAATCTACACTATATGTTTGTGTGGATTATATTGTATTGAATCTACAGGCTATGTTGCTTGGATTGATTAGTATTGAATCTACAGTATATGTATATGTGGATAGCATCATATTGAATCAAAAGTATATGTTTGTGTGGATTACATCGTATTGAATCTACTGTATATGTTTGTGTGGATTACATCGTATTGAATCTAGAGTATATGTTTGAGTGGATTGCATCGTATTAAATCTACAGTATATGTTTGTGTGGATTACATCCTAATTCATCTACAGTATATGATTGTGTCGATTACATCGTATTGAATCTACAGTATATGTACACGTGGATTGCATCGTATTGAATCTACAGTATATGTTTGTGTCGATTGCATTGTATTGAATCGACAGACTATGTTGCTTGGATTGATTAGTATTGAATCTATAGTATATGTACATGTGGGTTGCATCGTATTGAATCTACAGTATATGTACTTGTGGATTGCATCATATTGAATGTACAGTATATGTACATGTGGACTGCATCGTATTGAATCTACAGTATATGTACATGTGGATTGCATCGTATTGAATCTACAGTATATGTTTTAGTGGATTACATCGTATTGAATCTACAGTATATGTTTGTGTGGATTGCATCGTACTGAATCTACAGTATATGTTTTTGTGGATTACATCGTATTGAATCTACAGTATATGTGCTTGTGGATTGCATCGTATTAAATCTACACTATATGTTTTTCTGGATCACATTGTATTGAATCTACAGTATATGTTTGTGTGGATTGCATCGTATTGAATCTACAGTATATGTACATGTGGATTGCATCGTATTGAATCTACAGTATATGTACATGTGGATTGTATCGTATTGAATCTACAGTATATGTATATGTGGATTGCATCGTATTGAATCTACGGTATATGTACATGTGGATTGCAAGGTATTGAATCTACACTATATGTTTTTGTCGATCACATTGTATTGAATCTACAGTATATGTGCTTGTGGATTGCATCGTATTAAATCTACACGATATGTTTTTCTGGATCACATTGTATTGAATCTACAGTATATGTTTGTGTGGATTGCATCGTATTGAATCTACAGTATATGTTTTTGTGGATTACATCGTATTGAATCTACAGTATATGTGCTTGTGGATTGCATCGTATTGAAGCTACAGTATATGTTTTTGTGGATTACATCGTATTGAATCTACAGTATATGTTTGTGTGGATTACATCCTAATTCATCTACAGTATATGATTGTGTCGATTACATCGTATTGAATTGTGGATTGCATCGTATTGAATCTACAGTATATGTACATGTGGATTGCATCGTATTGAATCTACAGTATATGTACATGTGGATTGTATCGTATTGAATCTACAGTATATGTATATGTGGATTGCATCGTATTGAATCTACGGTATATGTACATGTGGATTGCAAGGTATTGAATCTACACTATATGTTTTTGTCGATCACATTGTATTGAATCTACTGAATATGTTTGTGTGGATTGCATTGTATTGATTCTACAGTATATGCACATGTGGATTGCATCGTATTGAATCTACAGTATATGTACAGGTGGATTGCATTCTATTGAATCTACAGTATATGTACATGTGGATTGCATCATATTGAATCTATAGTATATGTTTGTGTGGATCGCATTGTATTGAATCTACAGTATATGTTTGTGTGGATTTCATCATATTAAATCTACAGTATATGGTTGTGTGGATTACATCATGTTGAATCTATAGTATATGTACATGTGGATTGCATCATATTGAATCTACACTATATGTTTGTGTCGATTGCATTGTATTGAATCGACAGACTATGTTGCTTGGATTGATTAGTATTGAATCTATAGTATATGTACATGTGGGTTGCATCGTATTGAATCTACAGTATATGTACTTGTGTATTGCATCATATTGAATCTACAGTATATGTTTGTGTGGATTGCATCGTATTGAATCTACAGTATATGTTTGTGTGGATTGCATTGCATTGAATCTACAGTATATGTACATGTGGATTGCATCATATTGAATCTACTGTATATGTTTGTGTGGATTGCATTGCATTGAATCTACAGTATATGTACATGTGGATTGCATCGTATTGAATCAAAAGTATATGTTTGTGTGGATTGCATTGTATTGAATCTACAGTAGATGTTTGTGTGGATCACATCGTATTGAATCTACAGTATATGTTTGTGTGGATTGCATCGTATTGAATCTACAGTATATGTACATGTGGATTGCATCGTATTGAATCTACAGTATATGTTTTTGTGGATTACATCGTATTGAATCTACAGTATATGTTTGTGTGGATTACATCGTATTGTATCTACAGTATATGTACTTGTGTATTGCATCGTATTGAATCTACAGTATATGTACATGTGGATTGCATGGTATTGAATCTACAGTATATGTACATGTGGATTGCATCGTATTGAATCAAAAGTATATGTTTGTGTGGATTGCATTGTATTGAATCTACAGTAGATGTTTGTGTGGATCACATCGTATTGAATCTACAGTATATGCTTGTGTGGATTGCATCGTATGGAATCTACAGTATATGTACATGTGGATAGCATGATATTGAATCAAAAGTATATGTTTGTGTGGATTACATCGTATTGAATCTACAGTATATGTTTGAGTGGATTGCATCGTATTAAATCTACAGTATATGTTTGTGTGGATTACATCCTAATTCATCTACAGTATATGATTGTGTCGATTACATCGTATTGAATCTACAGTATATGTAGATGTGGATTGCATCGTATTGAATCTAAAGTATATGTTTTTGCCAGTACTTTGGCCACGACAGAGCCCGCCTTCCTCACCAGCTTATTAAGACGTGAGGCGTCCCTCTTCTTAATGCTTCCTCCCCAACACGCCACCACAAAGAAGAGGGCGCTCTCCACAACTGACTTATAGAACATCTTCAGCATCTCACTACAGACATTGAATGATGCCAACCTTCTAAGGAAGTACAGTCGACTCTGTGCCTTCCTGCACAAGGCATCTGTGTTGGCAGTCCAGTCTAGCTTCTCGTCTAACTGTACTCCCAGATACTTGTAGGTCTTAACCTTCCACACATTCTCCATTAATGATCACTGGCTCCATATGAGGCCTAGATCTCCTAAAGTCCACCACCATCTCCTTGGTCTTGGTGATATTGAGACGCAGGTAGTTTGAGTTGCACCATATCACAAAGTCATGTATCAGTTTCCTATACTCCTCCTCCTGTCCATTCCTGACACATCCCACTATGGCCGTGTCATCAGCGAACTTCTGCACATGGCAGGACTCCGAGTTATATTGGAAGTCTGATGTGTACAGGGTGAACAGGACCGGAGAGAGTACGGTTCCCTGCGGCGCTCCTGTGCTGCTGACCACCGTGTCAGACCTACAGTCTCCCAACCGCACATACTGAGGTCTATCTGTCAAGTAGTCCACTATCCAATTTAACATCGGTAGCTGAGCGAAGGGCGCTGAGTAGGCTACGGTCAATTATGGAAAACTCTGTACATCCTCTACATAGCACCATCCAGAGACAGAGAAGCAGTTTCAGTGACAGGTTACTATCGATGCAATGCTCCTCAGACAGGATGAAGAGGTCAATACTCCCCAATGCCATTAGGCTTTACAATTCAACCGCCAGGACTTAATAACTTTTTAAAAGCTATTATTAATGCTTTTTGAGATAGTGATTTAGATACATATCATATTTTTTTACTGAGTTAAGTATTGTATGTAATTAGTTTTGCTACAACAAGTGTATGGGATATTGGAAAAAAAAAGTTGAATTTCCCCATGGGGATGAATAAAGTATCTATCTATCTATCGTACTGAATCTACAGTATATGTACTTGTTGATTGCATCGTATTGAATCTACACCATATGTTTGTGTGGATCACATTGTATTGAATCTACAGTATATGCTTGTCTGGATTGCATCGTATTGAATCTACAGTGTATGTACATGTGGATAGCATCGTATTGAATCTACAGTATATATTTGTGTGGATTACATTGTATTGAATCTACAAACTATGTTGCTTGGATTGATTAGTATTGAATCTACAGTAGATGAACATGTGGATTGCATCGTATTGAATCTACACTATATGTTTTTGTGGATCACATTGTATTGAATCTACAGTATATGTACTTGTGGATTGCATCGTATTGAATCTACAATATATGTATATGTGGATTTCATCGTATTGAATCTACAGTATATGTACATGTGGATTGCATGGTATTGAATCTACAGTATATGTAAATATGGATTGCATCGTATTGAATCTATACTATATGTTTTTGTGGATCACATTGTATTGAATCTACAGTATATGTTTGTGTGGATCGCATTGTATTGAATCTACAGTATATGTGCTTGTGGATTGCATCGTATTGAATCTACAGTATATGTACATCTGGATTACAAAGTATAGAATCTACTTTATATGTTTGTGTGGATTAAATTGTATTGAATCTACAGTATATGTCTATGTGGATTGCATCGTATTGAATCTACACTATATGCTTGTGTGGATTGCATCGTATTGAACTTACAGTGTATGTACATGTGGATTGCATCGTATTGAATCTACACTATATGTTTGTGTGGATCACATTGTATTGAATCTACACTATATGCACATGTGGATTACATCATATTGAATCTACACTATATGCTTGTGTGGATTGCATTGTATTGAATCTACAGACTATGTTGCTTGGATTGATTAGTATTGAATCTATAGTATATGTACATGTGGGTTGCATCGTATTGAATCTACAGTAGATGTACATGTGGATTACATCGTATTGAATTTACAGTATATGTTTGTGTGGATTACATTGTATTGAATCTACAGGCTATGTTGCTTGGATTGATTAGTATTGAAGCTACAATATATGTATATGTGGATTGCATCGTATTGAATTTACAGTATATGTTTCTGTGGATTACATCATATTGAATCTACAGTATATGTACATGTGGATTGCATTGAATTGAATTTACAGTATATATTTGTGTGGATTACATCATATTAAATCTACACTATATGTTTGTGTGGATCACATTGTATTGAATCTACAGTATATGTACTTGTGGATTGCATCGTATTGAATTTATTGTGTATGTACATGTGGATCGCATCGTGTTGAATCTACATTATATTTTTGAGTGGATCACATTGTATTGAATCTACAGTATATGCACATGTGGATTACATCATATTGAATCTACAGTATATGTTTGTTTGGATTGATTAGTATTGAATCTATAGTATATGTACATGTGGATTGCATCATATTGAATCTACAGTATATGTTTGTGTGGATTACATCGTATTGAATCTAGAGTATATGTTTGAGTGGATTGCATCGTATTAAATCTACAGTATATGTTTGTGTGGATTACATCCTAATTCATCTACAGTATATGTTTGTGTCGATTACATTGTATTGAATCTACAGACTATGTTTGTGTGGATTGCATCGTATTGAATCTACAGTATATGTTTGTGTGGTTTGCATTGTATTGAATCTACAGTACATGCACATGTGGATTGCATCATATTGAATCTACAGTATATGTACATGTGGATTGCATCATATTGAATCTACAGTATATGTTTGTTTGGATTGATTAGTATTGAATCTATAGTATATGTACATGTGGATTGCATCATATTGAATCTACAGTATATGTTTGTGTGGATTACATCGTATTGAATCTATAGTATATGTACATGTGGAATGCATCGTATTGAATCAAAAGTATATGTTTGTGTGGATTGCATTGTATTGAATCTACAGTAGATGTTTGTGTGGATCACATCGTATTGAATCTACAGTATATGCTTGTGTGGATTGCATCGTATTGAATCTACAGTAGATGTTTGTGTGGATCACATCGTATTGAATCTACAGTATATGCTTGTGTGGATTGCATCATATGGAATCTACAGTATATGTACATGTGGATAGCATCGTATTGAATCAAAAGTATATGTTTGTGTGGATTACATCGTATTGAATCTACTGTATATGTTTGTGTGGATTACATCGTATTGAATCTAGAGTATATATTTGAGTGGATTGCATCATATTGAATCTACAGTATATGTTTGTGTGGATTACATCCTAAGTCATCTACAGTATATGTTTGTGTCGATTACATCGTATTGAATCTACAGTATATGTTTGTGATTTGCATTGTATTGAATCTACAGTACATGCACATGTGGATTGCATCATATTGAATCTACAGTATATGTTTTTGTGGATCACATTGTATTGAATCTACAGTATATGTACTTGTGGATTGCATCGTATTGAATGTACAGTATATGTATATGTGGATTTCATCATATTGAATCTACAGTATATGTACATGTGGATTGCATGGTATTGAATCTACAGTATATGTAAATGTGGATTGCATCGTATTGAATCTACAGTATATGTTTTTGTGGATCACATTGTATTGAATCTACAGTATATGTACTTGTGGATTGCATCGTATTGAATGTACAGTATATGTATATGTGGATTTCATCATATTGAATCTACAGTATATGTACATGTGGATTGCATGGTATTGAATCTACAGTATATGTAAATGTGGATTGCATCGTATTGAATCTACAGTATATGTTTTTGGGGAACACATTGTATTGAATCTACAGTATATGTACATGTGGATTGCATCGTATTGAATCTGCACTATATGCTTGTGTGGATCGCATCGTATTGAATCTACAGTATATGTACATGTGGATTACATCATATTGAATCTATACTATATGCTTGTGTGGATTTTATCATATTGAATCTACACTATATGTTTGTGTGGATTACATTGTATTGAATCTACAGACTATGTTTGTGTGGATTGCATCGTATTGAATCTACAGTATATGTACATGTGGATTGTATCATATTGAATCTACACTATATGTTTTTGTGGTTAAAATTGTATTGAATCTACAGTATATGTACATGTGGATTACATCATATTGAATTTACAGTATATGTTTGTGTGGATCACATTGTATTGAATCTACAGTATATGTTTGTGTGGATTTCATCATATTGAATCTACAGTATATGTTTGTGTGGATTACATCGTTTTGAATCTATAATATATGTACATGTGGATTGCATCGTATTGAATCAAAAGTATATGTTTGTGTGGATTGCATTGTATTGAATCTACAGTAGATGTTTGTGTGGATCACATCGTATTGAATCTACAGTATATGCTTGTGTGGATTGCATCGTATGGAATCTACAGTAAATGTACATGTGGATAGCATCGTATTGAATCAAAAGTATATGTTTGTGTGGATTACATCGTATTGAATCTACAGTATATGTTTGTGTGTATTGCAACATATGGAATCTTCAGTATATGTACATGTGGATAGCATCGTATTGAATCAAAAGTATATGTTTGTGTGGATTACATCGTATGGAATCTACAGTAAATGTACATGTGGATAGCATTGTATTGAATCAAAAGTATATGTTTGTGTGGATTACATCATATTGAATCTACTGTATATGTTTTTGTGGATTACATCGTATTGATTCTACAGTATATGTTTGTTTCGATTGCAACGTATTGAATCTACAGTATATGTTTGTGTGGATTACATCCTAAGTCATCTACAGTATATGTTTGTGTCGATTACATCGTATTGAATCTACAGTATATGTTTGTGTGGTTTGCTTTGTATTGAATCTACAGTATATGTTTGTGTGGATCACATTGTATTGAATCTACAGTATATGTACTTGTGGATTGCATCGTATTGAATGTACAGTATATGTATATGTGGATTTCATCATATTGAATCTACAGTATATGTACATGTGGATTGCATGGTATTGAATCTACAGTATATGTAAATGTGGATTGCATCGTATTGAATCTACACTATATGTTTTTGGGGATCACATTGTATTGAATCTACAGTATATGTACATGTGGCTTGCATCGTATTGAATCTGCACTATATGCTTGTGTGGATCGCATCGTATTGAATCTACAGTATATGTACATGTGGATTACATCATATTGAATCTATACTATATGCTTGTGTGGATTGTATCATATTGAATCTACACTATATGTTTGTGTGGATTACATTGTATTGAATCTACAGACTATGTTTGTGTGGATTGAATCGTATTGAATCTACAGTATATGTACATGTGGATTGTATCATATTGAATCTACACTATATGTTTTTGTGGTTAAAATTGTATTGAATCTACAGTATATGTACATGTGGATTACATCATATTGAATTTACAGTATATGTTTTTGTGGATCACATTGTATTGAATCTACAGTATATGTTTGTGTGGATTTCATCATATTGAATCTACAGTATATGTTTGTGTGGATTACATCGTTTTGAATCTATAATATATGTACATGTGGATTGCATCGTATTGAATCAAAAGTATATGTTTGTGTGGATTGCATTGTATTGAATCTACAGTAGATGTTTGTGTGGATCACATCGTATTGAATCTACAGTATATGCTTGTGTGGATTGCATCGTATGGAATCTACAGTATATGTACATGTGGATAGCATCGTATTGAATCAAAAGTATATGTTTGTGTGGATTACATCGTATTGAATCTACAGTAGATGTTTGTGTGTATTGCAACATATGGAATCTTCAGTATATGTACATGTGGATAGCATCGTATTGAATCAAAAATATATGTTTGTGTGGATTACATCGTATGGAATCTACAGTATATGTACATGTGGATAGCATTGTATTGAATCTACAGTATATGTTTGTTTCGATTGCAACGTATTGAATCTACAGTATATGTACATCTGGATTACAAAGTATAGAATCTACTGTATATGTTTGTGTTGATTAAATTGTATTGAATCTACAGTATATGTACATGTGGATTACATCGTATTGAATCTACAGTATATGTACATGTGGATTGCATCGTATTGAATCTACAGTACATGTTTGTGTGGATTGCATCGTATTGAATCTTCAGTATATGTACATGTGGATTGCATCGTATTGAATCTACACTAAATGCTTGTGTGTATTGCATCGTATTGAACTTGCAGTGTATGTACATGTGTATTGCATCGTTTTGAACTTGCAGTGTATGTACATGTGGATTGCATCGTATTGAATCTACACTATATGTTTGTGTGGATTATATTGTATTGAATCTACAGGCTATGTTGCTTGGATTGATTAGTATTGAATCTACAGTATATGTATATGTGGATAGCATCATATTGAATCAAAAGTATATGTTTGTGTGGATTACATCGTATTGAATCTACTGTATATGTTTGTGTGGATTACATCGTATTGAATCTAGAGTATATGTTTGAGTGGATTGCATCGTATTAAATCTACAGTATATGTTTGTGTGGATTACATCCTAATTCATCTACAGTATATGATTGTGTCGATTACATCGTATTGAATCTACAGTATATGTACACGTGGATTGCATCGTATTGAATCTACAGTATATGTTTGTGTCGATTGCATTGTATTGAATCGACAGACTATGTTGCTTGGATTGATTAGTATTGAATCTATAGTATATGTACATGTGGGTTGCATCGTATTGAATCTACAGTATATGTACTTGTGGATTGCATCATATTGAATGTACAGTATATGTACATGTGGACTGCATCGTATTGAATCTACAGTATATGTACATGTGGATTGCATCGTATTGAATCTACAGTATATGTTTTAGTGGATTACATCGTATTGAATCTACAGTATATGTTTGTGTGGATTGCATCGTACTGAATCTACAGTATATGTTTTTGTGGATTACATCGTATTGAATCTACAGTATATGTGCTTGTGGATTGCATCGTATTAAATCTACACTATATGTTTTTCTGGATCACATTGTATTGAATCTACAGTATATGTTTGTGTGGATTGCATCGTATTGAATCTACAGTATATGTACATGTGGATTGCATCGTATTGAATCTACAGTATATGTACATGTGGATTGTATCGTATTGAATCCACAGTACATGTTTGTGTGGATTACATCGATTTGAATCTGCAGTATATGTACAGGTGGATCGCATCGTATTAAATCTACACTATATGTACATCTGGATTGCAAAGTATTGAATCTACTGTATATATTTTTGTGGATTAAATTGTATTGAATATACAGTATATGTTTGTGTGGATTACATCATATTAGATCTATATATGTTTGTGTGGATCACATTGTATTGAATCTAAAGAATATGTACATGTGGATTACATCATATTGAATATACACTATATGCTTGTGTGGATTGCATCGCATTGAATCTACAGTATATGTCCATGTGGATTGCATCGTATTGAATCTACACTATATGCTTGTGTGGATTGCATCGTATTGAACTTACAGTGTATGTACATGTGGATTGCATCGTATTGAATCTACACTATATGTTTGTGTGAATCACATCATATTGAATCTGCAGTATATGTACAGGTGGATTACATCGTATTGAATCTACAGTATATATTTGTCTGGATTACATCATATTAAATCTACACTATATGTTTGTGTGGATCACATTGTATTGAATCTACAGTATATGTTTGTGTGGATCACATTGTATTGAATATACAGTAGATGTTTGAGTGGATTACATCATATTGAATCTACAGTATATGCTTGTGTGGGTTACATCGTATTGAATCTATAGTATATGTACATGTGGATAGTATGATATTGAATCTACAGAATATGTTTGTCTGGATTGCATCGTATTGAATCTACAGTATATGTTTCTGTGGATTACATCATATTGAATCTACAGTATAAATACATGTGGATTGCATTGTATTGAATTTACAGTGTATGTACTTGTGGATTGCATCGTATTGAATCTATGGTATTTGTTTGTGTGGATTACATCATATTGAATCTACAGTATATGTTTGTGTGGATTACATCGTATTGTATCTACAGTATATGTACTTGTGTATTGCATCGTATTGAATCTACTGTATATGTTTGTGTGGATCGCATTGTATTGAATCTACAGTATATGTACTTGTGGATTGCATCGTATTGAATCTACAGTATATGTACATCTGGATTACAAAGTATAGAATCTACTGTATATGTTTGTGTGGATTAAATTCTATTGAATCTACAGTATATGTACATGTGGATTACATCATATTGAAACTATACTATATGCTTGTGTGGATTGCATCATATTGAATCTACACTATATGTTTGTGTGGATTACATTGTATTGAATCTACAGGCTATGTTGCTTGGATTGATTAGTATTGAATCTACAGTATATGTATATGTGGATAGCATCGTATTGAATCTACAGTATAAGTTTGTGTGGATTGCATCGTATTGAATCTACAGTACAGGCACATGTGGATTGCATCATATTGAATCTACAGTATATGTACATGTGGATTGCATCGTATTGAATCTACACTATATGTTTTTGTCGAACACATTGTATTGAATCTACAGTATATGTACTTGTGGACTGCATCGTATTGAATCTACAGTATATGTTTGTGTGGGTTACATCGTATTGAATCTACAGTATATGTATATGTGGATTTCATCGTATTGAATCTACGGTATATGTACATGTGGATTGCAAGGTATTGAATCTACACTATATGTTTGTGTGGATTTCATCATATTAAATCTACAGTATATGGTTGTGTGGATTACATCATGTTGAATCTATAGTATATGTACATGTGGATTGCATCATATTGAATCTACACTATATGTTTTTGTGGTTAAAATTGTATTGAATCTACAGTATATGTACATGTGGATTACATCGTATTGAATTTACAGTATATGTTTGTGTGAATCACATCGTATTGAATCTACAGTATATGTACAGGTGGATTGCATTCTATTGAATCTACAGTATATGTTTGTGTGTATTACATCATTTTGAATCTACAGGATATGCTTGTGTGGATTGCATCGTATTGAATCTACAGTATATGTACATGTGGATTGCATCGTATTGAATCTACAGTATATGTTTTTGTGGATTACATCGTATTGAATCTACAGTATATGTGCTTGTGGATTGCATCGTATTGAAGCTACAGTATATGTTTGTGTGGATTACATGGTATTGAATCTACAGTATATGTTTTTGTGGATTACATCATATTGAATCTACAGTATATGTTTGTGTGGATTACATCCTAATTCATCTACAGTATATGATTGTGTCGATTACATCATATTGAATCTACAGTATATGTACATGTGGATTGCATCGTATTGAATCTACAGTATATGTAAATGTGGATTGCATCATATTGAATCTACAGTATATGTTTGTGTGGATTGCATCGTATTGAATCTACACTATATGTTTTTGTCGATCACATTGTATTGAATCTACAGTATATGTACTTGTGGACTGCATCGTATTGAATCTACAGTATATGTATATGTGGATTTCATCGTATTGAATCTACAGTATATGTTTGTGTGGATTTCATCATATTAAATCTACAGTATATGGTTGTGTGGATTACATCATGTTGAATCTATAGTATATGTACATGTGGATTGCATCATATTGAATCTACACTATATGTTTTTGTGGTTAAAATTGTATTGAATCTACAGTATATGTACATGTGGATTACATCGTATTGAATTTACAGTATGTTTGTGTGAATCACATCGTATTGAATCTACAGTATATGTACATGTGGATTACATCGTATTGAATCTACAGTATATGTACATGTGGATTGCATCGTATTGAATCTACAGTACATGTTTGTGTGGATTGCATCGTATTGAATCTTCAGTATATGTACATGTGGATTGCATCGTATTGAATCTACACTAAATGCTTGTGTGTATTGCATCGTATTGAACTTGCAGTGTATGTACATGTGTATTGCATCGTTTTGAACTTGCAGTGTATGTACATGTGGATTGCATCGTATTGAATCTACACTATATGTTTGTGTGGATTATATTGTATTGAATCTACAGGCTATGTTGCTTGGATTGATTAGTATTGAATCTACAGTATATGTATATGTGGATAGCATCATATTGAATCAAAAGTATATGTTTGTGTGGATTACATCGTATTGAATCTACTGTATATGTTTGTGTGGATTACATCGTATTGAATCTAGAGTATATGTTTGAGTGGATTGCATCGTATTAAATCTACAGTATATGTTTGTGTGGATTACATCCTAATTCATCTACAGTATATGATTGTGTCGATTACATCGTATTGAATCTACAGTATATGTACACGTGGATTGCATCGTATTGAATCTACAGTATATGTTTGTGTCGATTGCATTGTATTGAATCGACAGACTATGTTGCTTGGATTGATTAGTATTGAATCTATAGTATATGTACATGTGGGTTGCATCGTATTGAATCTACAGTATATGTACTTGTGGATTGCATCATATTGAATGTACAGTATATGTACATGTGGACTGCATCGTATTGAATCTACAGTATATGTACATGTGGATTGCATCGTATTGAATCTACAGTATATGTTTTAGTGGATTACATCGTATTGAATCTACAGTATATGTTTGTGTGGATTGCATCGTACTGAATCTACAGTATATGTTTTTGTGGATTACATCGTATTGAATCTACAGTATATGTGCTTGTGGATTGCATCGTATTAAATCTACACTATATGTTTTTCTGGATCACATTGTATTGAATCTACAGTATATGTTTGTGTGGATTGCATCGTATTGAATCTACAGTATATGTACATGTGGATTGCATCGTATTGAATCTACAGTATATGTACATGTGGATTGTATCGTATTGAATCTACAGTATATGTATATGTGGATTGCATCGTATTGAATCTACGGTATATGTACATGTGGATTGCAAGGTATTGAATCTACACTATATGTTTTTGTCGATCACATTGTATTGAATCTACAGTATATGTGCTTGTGGATTGCATCGTATTAAATCTACACGATATGTTTTTCTGGATCACATTGTATTGAATCTACAGTATATGTTTGTGTGGATTGCATCGTATTGAATCTACAGTATATGTTTTTGTGGATTACATCGTATTGAATCTACAGTATATGTGCTTGTGGATTGCATCGTATTGAAGCTACAGTATATGTTTTTGTGGATTACATCGTATTGAATCTACAGTATATGTTTGTGTGGATTACATCCTAATTCATCTACAGTATATGATTGTGTCGATTACATCGTATTGAATTGTGGATTGCATCGTATTGAATCTACAGTATATGTACATGTGGATTGCATCGTATTGAATCTACAGTATATGTACATGTGGATTGTATCGTATTGAATCTACAGTATATGTATATGTGGATTGCATCGTATTGAATCTACGGTATATGTACATGTGGATTGCAAGGTATTGAATCTACACTATATGTTTTTGTCGATCACATTGTATTGAATCTACTGAATATGTTTGTGTGGATTGCATTGTATTGATTCTACAGTATATGCACATGTGGATTGCATCGTATTGAATCTACAGTATATGTACAGGTGGATTGCATTCTATTGAATCTACAGTATATGTACATGTGGATTGCATCATATTGAATCTATAGTATATGTTTGTGTGGATCGCATTGTATTGAATCTACAGTATATGTTTGTGTGGATTTCATCATATTAAATCTACAGTATATGGTTGTGTGGATTACATCATGTTGAATCTATAGTATATGTACATGTGGATTGCATCATATTGAATCTACACTATATGTTTGTGTCGATTGCATTGTATTGAATCTACAGTAGATGTTTGTGTGGATCACATCGTATTGAATCTACAGTATATGCTTGTGTGGATTGCATCGTATGGAATCTACAGTATATGTACATGTGGATAGCATGATATTGAATCAAAAGTATATGTTTGTGTGGATTACATCGTATTGAATCTACAGTATATGTTTGAGTGGATTGCATCGTATTAAATCTACAGTATATGTTTGTGTGGATTACATCCTAATTCATCTACAGTATATGATTGTGTCGATTACATCGTATTGAATCTACAGTATATGTAGATGTGGATTGCATCGTATTGAATCTAAAGTATATGTTTTTGCCAGTACTTTGGCCACGACAGAGCCCGCCTTCCTCACCAGCTTATTAAGACGTGAGGCGTCCCTCTTCTTAATGCTTCCTCCCCAACACGCCACCACAAAGAAGAGGGCGCTCTCCACAACTGACTTATAGAACATCTTCAGCATCTCACTACAGACATTGAATGATGCCAACCTTCTAAGGAAGTACAGTCGACTCTGTGCCTTCCTGCACAAGGCATCTGTGTTGGCAGTCCAGTCTAGCTTCTCGTCTAACTGTACTCCCAGATACTTGTAGGTCTTAACCTTCCACACATTCTCCATTAATGATCACTGGCTCCATATGAGGCCTAGATCTCCTAAAGTCCACCACCATCTCCTTGGTCTTGGTGATATTGAGACGCAGGTAGTTTGAGTTGCACCATATCACAAAGTCATGTATCAGTTTCCTATACTCCTCCTCCTGTCCATTCCTGACACATCCCACTATGGCCGTGTCATCAGCGAACTTCTGCACATGGCAGGACTCCGAGTTATATTGGAAGTCTGATGTGTACAGGGTGAACAGGACCGGAGAGAGTACGGTTCCCTGCGGCGCTCCTGTGCTGCTGACCACCGTGTCAGACCTACAGTCTCCCAACCGCACATACTGAGGTCTATCTGTCAAGTAGTCCACTATCCAATTTAACATCGGTAGCTGAGCGAAGGGCGCTGAGTAGGCTACGGTCAATTATGGAAAACTCTGTACATCCTCTACATAGCACCATCCAGAGACAGAGAAGCAGTTTCAGTGACAGGTTACTATCGATGCAATGCTCCTCAGACAGGATGAAGAGGTCAATACTCCCCAATGCCATTAGGCTTTACAATTCAACCGCCAGGACTTAATAACTTTTTAAAAGCTATTATTAATGCTTTTTGAGATAGTGATTTAGATACATATCATATTTTTTTACTGAGTTAAGTATTGTATGTAATTAGTTTTGCTACAACAAGTGTATGGGATATTGGAAAAAAAAAGTTGAATTTCCCCATGGGGATGAATAAAGTATCTATCTATCTATCGTACTGAATCTACAGTATATGTACTTGTTGATTGCATCGTATTGAATCTACACCATATGTTTGTGTGGATCACATTGTATTGAATCTACAGTATATGCTTGTCTGGATTGCATCGTATTGAATCTACAGTGTATGTACATGTGGATAGCATCGTATTGAATCTACAGTATATATTTGTGTGGATTACATTGTATTGAATCTACAAACTATGTTGCTTGGATTGATTAGTATTGAATCTACAGTAGATGAACATGTGGATTGCATCGTATTGAATCTACACTATATGTTTTTGTGGATCACATTGTATTGAATCTACAGTATATGTACTTGTGGATTGCATCGTATTGAATCTACAATATATGTATATGTGGATTTCATCGTATTGAATCTACAGTATATGTACATGTGGATTGCATGGTATTGAATCTACAGTATATGTAAATATGGATTGCATCGTATTGAATCTATACTATATGTTTTTGTGGATCACATTGTATTGAATCTACAGTATATGTTTGTGTGGATCGCATTGTATTGAATCTACAGTATATGTGCTTGTGGATTGCATCGTATTGAATCTACAGTATATGTACATCTGGATTACAAAGTATAGAATCTACTTTATATGTTTGTGTGGATTAAATTGTATTGAATCTACAGTATATGTCTATGTGGATTGCATCGTATTGAATCTACACTATATGCTTGTGTGGATTGCATCGTATTGAACTTGCAGTGTATGTACATGTGGATTGCATCGTATTGAATCTACACTATATGTTTGTGTGGATCACATTGTATTGAATCTACACTATATGCACATGTGGATTACATCATATTGAATCTACACTATATGCTTGTGTGGATTGCATTGTATTGAATCTACAGACTATGTTGCTTGGATTGATTAGTATTGAATCTATAGTATATGTACATGTGGGTTGCATCGTATTGAATCTACAGTAGATGTACATGTGGATTACATCGTATTGAATTTACAGTATATGTTTGTGTGGATTACATTGTATTGAATCTACAGGCTATGTTGCTTGGATTGATTAGTATTGAAGCTACAATATATGTATATGTGGATTGCATCGTATTGAATTTACAGTATATGTTTCTGTGGATTACATCATATTGAATATACAGTATATGTACATGTGGATTGCATTGAATTGAATTTACAATATATATTTGTGTGGATTACATCATATTAAATCTAAACTATATGTTTGTGTGGATCACATTGTATTGAATCTACAGTATATGTACTTGTGGATTGCATCGTATTGAATTTATTGTGTATGTACATGTGGATCACATCGTGTTGAATCTACATTATATTTTTGAGTGGATCACATTGTATTGAATCTACAGTATATGCACATGTGGATTACATCATATTGAATCTACAGTATATGTTTGTTTGGATTGATTAGTATTGAATCTATAGTATATGTACATGTGGATTGCATCATATTGAATCTACAGTATATGTTTGTGTGGATTACATCGTATTGAATCTAGAGTATATGTTTGAGTGGATTGCATCGTATTAAATCTACAGTATATGTTTGTGTGGATTACATCCTAATTCATCTACAGTATATGTTTGTGTCGATTACATTGTATTGAATCTACAGACTATGTTTGTGTGGATTGCATCGTATTGAATCTACAGTATATGTTTGTGTGGTTTGCATTGTATTGAATCTACAGTACATGCACATGTGGATTGCATCATATTGAATCTACAGTATATGTACATGTGGATTGCATCATATTGAATCTACAGTATATGTTTGTTTGGATTGATTAGTATTGAATCTATAGTATATGTACATGTGGATTGCATCATATTGAATCTACAGTATATGTTTGTGTGGATTACATCGTATTGAATCTATAGTATATGTACATGTGGAATGCATCGTATTGAATCAAAAGTATATGTTTGTGTGGATTGCATTGTATTGAATCTACAGTAGATGTTTGTGTGGATCACATCGTATTGAATCTACAGTATATGCTTGTGTGGATTGCATCGTATTGAATCTACAGTAGATGTTTGTGTGGATCACATCGTATTGAATCTACAGTATATGCTTGTGTGGATTGCATCATATGGAATCTACAGTATATGTACATGTGGATAGCATCGTATTGAATCAAAAGTATATGTTTGTGTGGATTACATCGTATTGAATCTACTGTATATGTTTGTGTGGATTACATCGTATTGAATCTAGAGTATATATTTGAGTGGATTGCATCATATTGAATCTACAGTATATGTTTGTGTGGATTACATCCTAAGTCATCTACAGTATATGTTTGTGTCGATTACATCGTATTGAATCTACAGTATATGTTTGTGATTTGCATTGTATTGAATCTACAGTACATGCACATGTGGATTGCATCATATTGAATCTACAGTATATGTTTTTGTGGATCACATTGTATTGAATCTACAGTATATGTACTTGTGGATTGCATCGTATTGAATGTACAGTATATGTATATGTGGATTTCATCATATTGAATCTACAGTATATGTACATGTGGATTGCATGGTATTGAATCTACAGTATATGTAAATGTGGATTGCATCGTATTGAATCTACAGTATATGTTTTTGTGGATCACATTGTATTGAATCTACAGTATATGTACTTGTGGATTGCATCGTATTGAATGTACAGTATATGTATATGTGGATTTCATCATATTGAATCTACAGTATATGTACATGTGGATTGCATGGTATTGAATCTACAGTATATGTAAATGTGGATTGCATCGTATTGAATCTACAGTATATGTTTTTGGGGAACACATTGTATTGAATCTACAGTATATGTACATGTGGATTGCATCGTATTGAATCTGCACTATATGCTTGTGTGGATCGCATCGTATTGAATCTACAGTATATGTACATGTGGATTACATCATATTGAATCTATACTATATGCTTGTGTGGATTTTATCATATTGAATCTACACTATATGTTTGTGTGGATTACATTGTATTGAATCTACAGACTATGTTTGTGTGGATTGCATCGTATTGAATCTACAGTATATGTACATGTGGATTGTATCATATTGAATCTACACTATATGTTTTTGTGGTTAAAATTGTATTGAATCTACAGTATATGTACATGTGGATTACATCATATTGAATTTACAGTATATGTTTGTGTGGATCACATTGTATTGAATCTACAGTATATGTTTGTGTGGATTTCATCATATTGAATCTACAGTATATGTTTGTGTGGATTACATCGTTTTGAATCTATAATATATGTACATGTGGATTGCATCGTATTGAATCAAAAGTATATGTTTGTGTGGATTGCATTGTATTGAATCTACAGTAGATGTTTGTGTGGATCACATCGTATTGAATCTACAGTATATGCTTGTGTGGATTGCATCGTATGGAATCTACAGTAAATGTACATGTGGATAGCATCGTATTGAATCAAAAGTATATGTTTGTGTGGATTACATCGTATTGAATCTACAGTATATGTTTGTGTGTATTGCAACATATGGAATCTTCAGTATATGTACATGTGGATAGCATCGTATTGAATCAAAAGTATATGTTTGTGTGGATTACATCGTATGGAATCTACAGTAAATGTACATGTGGATAGCATTGTATTGAATCAAAAGTATATGTTTGTGTGGATTACATCATATTGAATCTACTGTATATGTTTTTGTGGATTACATCGTATTGATTCTACAGTATATGTTTGTTTCGATTGCAACGTATTGAATCTACAGTATATGTTTGTGTGGATTACATCCTAAGTCATCTACAGTATATGTTTGTGTCGATTACATCGTATTGAATCTACAGTATATGTTTGTGTGGTTTGCTTTGTATTGAATCTACAGTATATGTTTGTGTGGATCACATTGTATTGAATCTACAGTATATGTACTTGTGGATTGCATCGTATTGAATGTACAGTATATGTATATGTGGATTTCATCATATTGAATCTACAGTATATGTACATGTGGATTGCATGGTATTGAATCTACAGTATATGTAAATGTGGATTGCATCGTATTGAATCTACACTATATGTTTTTGGGGATCACATTGTATTGAATCTACAGTATATGTACATGTGGCTTGCATCGTATTGAATCTGCACTATATGCTTGTGTGGATCGCATCGTATTGAATCTACAGTATATGTACATGTGGATTACATCATATTGAATCTATACTATATGCTTGTGTGGATTGTATCATATTGAATCTACACTATATGTTTGTGTGGATTACATTGTATTGAATCTACAGACTATGTTTGTGTGGATTGAATCGTATTGAATCTACAGTATATGTACATGTGGATTGTATCATATTGAATCTACACTATATGTTTTTGTGGTTAAAATTGTATTGAATCTACAGTATATGTACATGTGGATTACATCATATTGAATTTACAGTATATGTTTTTGTGGATCACATTGTATTGAATCTACAGTATATGTTTGTGTGGATTTCATCATATTGAATCTACAGTATATGTTTGTGTGGATTACATCGTTTTGAATCTATAATATATGTACATGTGGATTGCATCGTATTGAATCAAAAGTATATGTTTGTGTGGATTGCATTGTATTGAATCTACAGTAGATGTTTGTGTGGATCACATCGTATTGAATCTACAGTATATGCTTGTGTGGATTGCATCGTATGGAATCTACAGTATATGTACATGTGGATAGCATCGTATTGAATCAAAAGTATATGTTTGTGTGAATTACATCGTATTGAATCTACAGTAGATGTTTGTGTGTATTGCAACATATGGAATCTTCAGTATATGTACATGTGGATAGCATCGTATTGAATCAAAAATATATGTTTGTGTGGATTACATCGTATGGAATCTACAGTATATGTACATGTGGATAGCATTGTATTGAATCTACAGTATATGTTTGTTTCGATTGCAACGTATTGAATCTACAGTATATGTACATCTGGAATACAAAGTATAGAATCTACTGTATATGTTTGTGTGGATTAAATTGTATTGAATCTACAGTATATGTACTTGTGGATTGCATCGTATTGAATCTAAACTATATGCTTGTGTGGATTGCATCGTATTGAACTTGCAGTGTATGTACATGTGAATTGCATCGTATGGATTCTACAGTATATGTACATGTGGATAGCATCGTATTGAATCAAAAGTATATGTTTGTGTGGATTACATCGTATTGTATCTACAGTATATGTTTGTGAGGATTGCATCGTGTTGAAACTACAGTATATATTTGTGTGGATTACATTGTGTTGAATCTACAGTATATGTTTGTGTGGATTGCATCGTATTGAATCTACAGTATATGTTTCTGTGGATTACATCGTATTGAATCTACAGTATATGTACATGTGGATTGCATTGTATTGAATCTACAGTATATGTTTGTGTGGATCACATTGTATTGAATCTACAGTATATGTTTGTGTGGATTTCATCGTATTGAATCTACAGTATATGTTTGTGTTGATTACATCGTATTGAATCTATAGTATATGTACATGTGGATTGCATCGTATTGAATCAAAAGTATATGTTTGTGTGGATTACTTCGTATTGAATCTACAGTATATGCTTGTGTGGATTGCATCGTATGGAATTTACAGTATATGTACACGTGGATAGCATCGTATTGAATCTACAGTATATGTTTGTGTGGTCTGCATCATATTGAATCTACAATATATGTACATGTGGATTGCATCGTATTGAATCTACAGTATATGTTTGTGTGGGTTGCATCGTATTGAATCTAGAGTATATGTGTGTGTGGATTGCTAAGTATTGAATCTATAGTATATGTACATATGGATTGCATTTTATTGAAACTATAGTATATGTTTGTGTGGATCACATTGTATTGAATCTACAGTATATGTTTGTGTGGATTGCATCGTATTGAATCTACAGTATATGTACTTGTGGATTGCATCATATTGAATTTGTAGAATATGTACATGTGGATTACATCGTATTGAATCTACAGTATATGTACATGTGGATTGCATCGTATTGAATCTACAGTACATGTTTGTGTGGACTGCATCGTATTGAATCTACAGTATATGTACATGTGGATAACATCGTATTGAATCTACAGTATATGTTTGTGTGGATTGCATCGTATTGAATCTACAGTATATGTACATGTGGATAACATCGTATTGAATCTGCAGTATATGTACATGTGGATTGCATCGTATTGAATCTACAGTATATGCATATGTGGATTTCATCGTATTAAATCTACAGTATATGTTTGTGTGGATTACATCGTATTAAATCTACAGTATATGTTTGTGTGGATTACATCGTATTGAATCTACAGTATATGTACATGAGGATTGCATTGTATTGAAGCTACAGTTTATGTTTGTGTGGATCACATTGTATTGAATCTACAGTATATGTTTGTGTTGATTACATCGTATTGAATCTACAGTATATGTACATGTGGATTGCATTTTATTGAATCTACAGTATATGTTTGTGTGGATCACATTGTATTGAATCTACAGTATATGTTTGTGTGGATCACATTGTATTGAATCTACAGTATATGTTTGGGCGGATTTCATCATATTGAATCTACAGTATATGTTTGTGTGGATTACATCATATTGAATCTATAGTATATGCTTGTGTGGATTGCATCGTATGGAATCTACAGTATATGTACATGTGAATATCATCGTATTCAATCATAAGTATATGGTTGTGTGGATTACATCGTATTGAATCTAGAGTATATGTTTGAGTGGATTGCATCGTATTAAATCTACAGTATATGTTTGTGTGGATTACATCCTAATTCATCTTCAGTATATGTTTGTGTCGATTACATCGTATTGAATCTACAGCATATGTACATGTGGATTGCATCGTATTGAATTTACGGTATATGTTTGTTTCGATTCCATCATATTGAATCTACTGTATATGTACATGTGGATTGTATCGTATTGAATCTACAGTATATGTACATGTGGATTACATCCTAATTCATCTACTGTATATGTTTGTGTGGATTAAATTGTATTGAATCTACAGTATATGTACATCTGGATAACATCGTATTGAATCTACAATATATGTACATGTGGATAACATCGTATTGAATCTACAGTATATTTTTATGTGGATTGCATCGTATTGAATCTTCAGTATATGTACATGTGGATAACATCGTATTGAATCTACAATATATGTACATGTGGATTGCATCGTATTGAATCTACAGTATATGTTTGTGTGGATTACATCGTATTGAATCTATAGTATATGTACATGTGGATTGCATCGTATTGAATCAAAAGTATATGTTTGTGTGGATTGCATTGTATTGAATCTACAGTAGATGTTTGTGTGGATTACTTCTTATTGAATCTACAGTATATGCTTGTGTGGATTGCATCGTATGGAATCTACAGTATATGTACACGTGGATAGCATCGTATTGAATCTACAGTATATGTTTGTGTGGACTGCATCATATTGAATCTACAGTATATGTACATGTGGATTGCATCGTATTGAATCTACAGTATATGTTTGTGTGGATTGCATCGTATTGAATCTACAGTATATGTTTGTGTGGATTGCATCGTATTGAATCTACAGTATATGTGTGTGTGGATTGCTAAGTATTGAATCTATAGTATATGTACATATGGATTGCATTTTATTGAATCTATAGTATATGTTTGTGTGGATCACATTGTATTGAATCTACAGTATATGTTTGTGTGGATCACTGTATTGAATCTACAGTATATGTACTTGTGGATTGCATCATATTGAATTTGCAGAATATGTACATGTGGATTACATCGTATTGAATCTACAGTATATGTACATGTGGATTGCATCGTATTGAATCTACAGTACATGTTTGTGTGGACTGCATCGTATTGAATCTACAGTATATGTACATGTGGATAACATCGTATTGAATCTACAGTATATGTTTGTGTGGATTGCATCGTATTGAATCTACAGTATATGTACATGTGGATAACATCGTATTGAATCTACAGTATATGTACATGTGGATTGCATCGTATTGAATCTACAGTATATGTTTGTGTTGATTACATCGTATTGAATCTACAGTATATGTACATGTGGATTGCATTTTATTGAATCTACAGTATATGTTTGTGTGGATCACATTGTATTGAATCTACAGTATATGTTTGTGTGGATCACATTGTATTGAATCTACAGTATATGTTTGTGCGGATTTCATCGTATTGAATCTACAGTATATGTTTGTGTGGATTACATCGTATTGAATCTATAGTATATGCTTGTGTGGATTGCATCGTATGGAATCTACAGTATATGTAGATGTGAATATCATCGTATTCAATCAAAAGTATATGTTTGTGTGGATTACATCGTATTGAATCTAGAGTATATGTTAGAGTGGATTGCATCGTATTAAATCTACAGTATATGTTTGTGTGGATTACATCCTAATTCATCTTCAGTATATGTTTGTGTCGATTACATCGTATTGAATCTACAGCATATGTACATGTGGATTGCATCGTATTGAATTTACGGTATATGTTTGTTTCGATTCCATCATATTGAATCTACTGTATATGTACATGTGGATTGTATCGTATTGAATCTACAGTATATGTACATGTGGATTACATCCTAATTCATCTACTGTATATGTTTGTGTGGATTAAATTGTATTGAATCTACAATATATGTAGATGTCAATTGCATCGTATTGAATGTACAGTATATGTTTGTATGGTCTACATTGTATTGATTCTACAGTATATGTACATCTGGATAACATCGTATTGAATCTACAGTATATTTTTATGTGGATTGCATCGTATTGAATCTTCAGTATATGTACATGTGGATAACATCGTATTGAATCTACAATATACGTACATGTGGATTGCATCGTATTGAATCTACAGTATATGTTTGTGTGGGTTACATCGTATTGAATCTACAGTATATGTACATGTCGATTGCATCGTATTGAATCTACAGTATATGTACATGTGGATTACATTGTATTAAATCTACAGTATATGTGTGTGGATTGCATCATATTGAATCTACAGTATATGTACATGTGGATTACATCATATTGAATTTACAGTATATGTTTTTGTGGATCACATTGTATTAAATCTACAGTATATGTTTGTGTGGATTTCATCATATTGAATCTACAGTATATGTTTGTGTGGATTACATCGTTTTGAATCTATAATATATGTACATGTGGATTGCATCGTATTGAATCAAAAGTATATGTTTGTGTGGATTGCATTGTATTGAATCTACAGTAGATGTTTGTGTGGATCACCTCGTATTGAATCTACAGTATATGCTTGTGTGGATTGCATCGTATGGAATCTACAGTATATGTACATGTGGATAGCATCGTATTGAATCAAAAGTATATGTTTGTGTGGATTACATCGTATTGAATCTACAGTATATGTTTGTGTGTATTGCAACATATGGAATCTTCAGTATATGTACATGTGGATAGCATCGTATTGAATCAAAAGTATATGTTTGTGTGGATTACATCGTATGGAATCTACAGTATATGTACATGTGGATAGCATTTTATTGAATCTACAGTATATGTTTGTTTCGATTGCAACGTATTAAATCTACAGTATATGTACATCTGGATTACAAAGTATAGAATCTACTGTATATGTTTGTGTGGATTAAATTGTATTGAATCTACAGTATATGTACTTGTGGATTGCATCGTATTGAATCTACACTATATGCTTGTGTGGATTGCATCGTATTGAACTTGCAGTGTATGTACATGTGAATTGCATCGTATGGATTCTACAGTATATGTACATGTGGATTGCATCGTATTGAATCAAAAGTATATGTTTGTGTGGATTGCATTGTATTGAATCTACAGTAGATGTTTGTGTGGATTACTTCTTATTGAATCTACAGTATATGCTTGTGTGGATTGCATCGTATGGAATCTACAGTATATGTACACGTGGATAGCATCGTATTGAATCTACAGTATATGTTTGTGTGGACTGCATCATATTGAATCTACAGTATATGTACATGTGGATTGCATCGTATTGAATCTACAGTATATGTTTGTGTGGATTGCATCGTATTGAATCTACAGTATATGTTTGTGTGGATTGCATCGTATTGAATCTACAGTATATGTGTGTGTGGATTGCTAAGTATTGAATCTATAGTATATGTACATATGGATTGCATTTTATTGAATCTATAGTATATGTTTGTGTGGATCACATTGTATTGAATCTACAGTATATGTTTGTGTGGATCACTGTATTGAATCTACAGTATATGTACTTGTGGATTGCATCATATTGAATTTGCAGAATATGTACATGTGGATTACATCGTATTGAATCTACAGTATATGTACATGTGGATTGCATCGTATTGAATCTACAGTACATGTTTGTGTGGACTGCATCGTATTGAATCTACAGTATATGTACATGTGGATAACATCGTATTGAATCTACAGTATATGTTTGTGTGGATTGCATCGTATTGAATCTACAGTATATGTACATGTGGATAACATCGTATTGAATCTACAGTATATGTACATGTGGATTGCATCGTATTGAATCTACAGTATATGTTTGTGTTGATTACATCGTATTGAATCTACAGTATATGTACATGTGGATTGCATTTTATTGAATCTACAGTATATGTTTGTGTGGATCACATTGTATTGAATCTACAGTATATGTTTGTGTGGATCACATTGTATTGAATCTACAGTATATGTTTGTGCGGATTTCATCGTATTGAATCTACAGTATATGTTTGTGTGGATTACATCGTATTGAATCTATAGTATATGCTTGTGTGGATTGCATCGTATGGAATCTACAGTATATGTACATGTGAATATCATCGTATTCAATCAAAAGTATATGTTTGTGTGGATTACATCGTATTGAATCTAGAGTATATGTTAGAGTGGATTGCATCGTATTAAATCTACAGTATATGTTTGTGTGGATTACATCCTAATTCATCTTCAGTATATGTTTGTGTCGATTACATCGTATTGAATCTACAGCATATGTACATGTGGATTGCATCGTATTGAATTTACGGTATATGTTTGTTTCGATTCCATCATATTGAATCTACTGTATATGTACATGTGGATTGTATCGTATTGAATCTACAGTATATGTACATGTGGATTACATCCTAATTCATCTACTGTATATGTTTGTGTGGATTAAATTGTATTGAATCTACAATATATGTAGATGTCAATTGCATCGTATTGAATGTACAGTATATGTTTGTATGGTCTACATTGTATTGATTCTACAGTATATGTACATCTGGATAACATCGTATTGAATCTACAGTATATTTTTATGTGGATTGCATCGTATTGAATCTTCAGTATATGTACATGTGGATAACATCGTATTGAATCTACAATATACGTACATGTGGATTGCATCGTATTGAATCTACAGTATATGTTTGTGTGGATTACATCGTATTGAATCTACAGTATATGTACATGTCGATTGCATCGTATTGAATCTACAGTATATGTACATGTGGATTACATTGTATTAAATCTACAGTATATGTGTGTGGATTGCATCATATTGAATCTACAGTATATGTACATGTGGATTACATCATATTGAATTTACAGTATATGTTTTTGTGGATCACATTGTATTAAATCTACAGTATATGTTTGTGTGGATTTCATCATATTGAATCTACAGTATATGTTTGTGTGGATTACATCGTTTTGAATCTATAATATATGTACATGTGGATTGCATCGTATTGAATCAAAAGTATATGTTTGTGTGGATTGCATTGTATTGAATCTACAGTAGATGTTTGTGTGGATCACCTCGTATTGAATCTACAGTATATGCTTGTGTGGATTGCATCGTATGGAATCTACAGTATATGTACATGTGGATAGCATCGTATTGAATCAAAAGTATATGTTTGTGTGGATTACATCGTATTGAATCTACAGTATATGTTTGTGTGTATTGCAACATATGGAATCTTCAGTATATGTACATGTGGATAGCATCGTATTGAATCAAAAGTATATGTTTGTGTGGATTACATCGTATGGAATCTACAGTATATGTACATGTGGATAGCATTTTATTGAATCTACAGTATATGTTTGTTTCGATTGCAACGTATTAAATCTACAGTATATGTACATCTGGATTACAAAGTATAGA
Organism: Hemitrygon akajei; assembly: GCF_048418815.1. Classification (NCBI taxonomy): domain Eukaryota; kingdom Metazoa; phylum Chordata; class Chondrichthyes; order Myliobatiformes; family Dasyatidae; genus Hemitrygon; species Hemitrygon akajei. The sequence continues at coordinate 221,535,343 of NC_133124.1, read as the reverse complement.
ATCTACTGTATATGTTTGTGTGGATTAAATTGTATTGAATCTACAGTATATGTACTTGTGGATTGCATCGTATTGAATCTACACTATATGCTTGTGTGGATTGCATCGTATTGAACTTGCAGTGTATGTACATGTGAATTGCATCGTATGGATTCTACAGTATATGTACATGTGGATAGCATCGTATTGAATCAAAAGTATATGTTTGTGTGGATTACATTGTATTGTATCTACAGTATATGTTTGAGTGGATTGCATCGTATTGAATTTACAGTATATGTTTCTGTGGATTGCATCGTATTGAATCTACAGTATATGTACATGTGGATTGCATTGTATTGAATCTACAGTATATGTTTGTGTGGATCACATTGTATTGAATCTACAGTATATGTTTGTGTGGATTTCATCGTATTGAATCTACAGTATATGCTTGTGTGGATTACATCGTATTGAATCTATAGTATATGTACATGTGGATTGCATCGTATTGAATCAAAAGTATATGTTTGTGTGGATTACTTCGTATTGAATCTACAGTATATGTACACGTGGATAGATTCGTATTGAATCTACAGTATATGTTTGTGTGGTCTGCATCATATTGAATCTACAATATATGTACATGTGGATTGCATCGTATTGAATCTACAGTATATGTTTGTGTGGGTTGCATCGTATTGAATCTAGAGTATATGTGTGTGTGGATTGCTAAGTATTGAATCTATAGTATATGTACATATGGATTGCATTTTATTGAAACTATAGTATATGTTTGTGTGGATCACATTGTATTGAATCTACAGTATATGTTTGTGTGGATTGCATCGTATTGAATCTACAGTATATGTACTTGTGGATTGCATCATATTGAATTTGCAGAATATGTACATGTGGATTACATCGTATTGAATCTACAGTATATGTACATGTGGATTGCATCGTATTGAATCTACAGTACATGTTTGTGTGGACTGCATCGTATTGAATCTACAGTATATGTACATGTGGATAACATCGTATTGAATCTGCAGTATATGTACATGTGGATTGCATCGTATTGAATCTACAGTATATGTACATGTGGATTGCATCGTATTGAATCTACAGTATATGTTTGTGTGGATTGCATCGTATTGAATCTACAGTATATGTACATGTGGATAACATCGTATTGAATCTGCAGTATATGTACATGTGGATTGCATCGTATTGAATCTACAGTATATGCATATGTGGATTTCATCGTATTAAATCTACAGTATATGTTTGTGTGGATTACATCGTATTGAATCTACAGTATATGTACATGTGGATTGCATTGTATTGAATCTACAGTATATGTTTGTGTGGATCACATTGTATTGAAACTACAGTATATGTTTGTGTTGATTACATCGTATTGAATCTACAGTATATGTACATGTGGATTGCATTTTATTGAATCTACAGTATATGTTTGTGTGGATCACATTGTATTGAATCTACAGTATATGTTTGTGTGGATCACATTGTATTGAATCTACAGTATATGTTTGTGCGGATTTCATCGTATTGAATCTACAGTATATGTTTGTGTGGATTACATCGTATTGAATCTATAGTATATGCTTGTGTGGATTGCATCGTATGGAATCTACAGTATATGTACATGTGAATATCATCGTATTCAATCATAAGTATATGGTTGTGTGGATTACATCGTATTGAATCTAGAGTATATGTTTGAGTGGATTGCATCGTATTAAATCTACAGTATATGTTTGTGTGGATTACATCCTAATTCATCTTCAGTATATGTTTGTGTCGATTACATCGTATTGAATCTACTGTATATGTACATGTGGATTGTATCGTATTGAATCTACAGTATATGTTTGTGTGGATTAAATTGTATTGAATCTACAGTATATGTACATCTGGATAACATCGTATTGAATCTACAATATATGTACATGTGGATAACATCGTATTGAATCTACAGTATATTTTTATGTGGATTGCATCGTATTGAATCTTCAGTATATGTACATGTGGATAACATCGTATTGAATCTACAATATATGTACATGTGGATTGCATCGTATTGAATCTACAGTATATGTTTGTGTGGATTACATCGTATTGAATCTATAGTATATGTACATGTGGATTGCATCGTATTGAATCAAAAGTATATGTTTGTGTGGATTGCATTGTATTGAATCTACAGTAGATGTTTGTGTGGATTACTTCGTATTGAATCTACAGTATATGCTTGTGTGGATTGCATCGTATGGAATCTACAGTATATGTACACGTGGATAGCATCGTATTGAATCTACAGTATATGTTTGTGTGGACTGCATCATATTGAATCTACAGTATATGTACATGTGGATTGCATCGTATTGAATCTACAGTATATGTTTGTGTGGATTGCATCGTATTGAATCTACAGTATATGTGTGTGTGGATTGCTAAGTATTGAATCTATAGTATATGTACATATGGATTGCATTTTATTGAATCTATAGTATATGTTTGTGTGGATCACATTGTATTGAATCTACAGTATATGTTTGTGTGGATCACTGTATTGAATCTACAGTATATGTACTTGTGGATTGCATCATATTGAATTTGCAGAATATGTACATGTGGATTACATCGTATTGAATCTACAGTATATGTACATGTGGATTGCATCGTATTGAATCTACAGTACATGTTTGTGTGGACTGCATCGTATTGAATCTACAGTATATGTACATGTGGATAACATCGTATTGAATCTACAGTATATGTTTGTGTGGATTGCATCGTATTGAATCTACATTATATGTACATGTGGATAACATCGTATTGAATCTACAGTATATGTACATGTGGATTGCATCGTATTGAATCTACAGTATATGTTTGTGTTGATTACATCGTATTGAATCTACAGTATATGTACATGTGGATTGCATTTTATTGAATCTACAGTATATGTTTGTGTGGATTACATCGTATTGAATCTATAGTATATGTACACGTGGATAGCATCGTATTGAATCTACAGTATATGTTTGTGTGGACTGCATCGTATTGAATCTACAGTATATGTTTGTGCGGATTTCATCGTATTTAATCTACAGTATATGTTTGTGTGGATTACATCGTATTGAATCTACAGTATATGCTTGTGTGGATTGCATCGTATGGAATCTACAGTATATGTACATGTGAATATCATCGTATTCAATCAAAAGTATATGTTTGTGTGGATTACATCGTATTGAATCTAGAGTATATGTTAGAGTGAATTGCATCGTATTAAATCTACAGTATATGTTTGTTTCGATTCCATCATATTGAATCTACTGTATATGTTCATGTGGATTGTATCGTATTGAATCTACAGTATATGTACATGTGGATTACATCCTAATTCATCTACTGTATATGTTTGTGTGGATTAAATTGTATTGAATCTACAATATATGTAGATGTCAATTGCATCGTATTGAATGTACAGTATATGTTTGTATGGTCTACATTGTATTGAATCTACAGTATATGTACATCTGGATAACATCGTATTGAATCTACAGTATATTTTTATGTGGATTGCATCGTATTGAATCTTCAGTATATGTACATGTGGATAACATCGTATTGAATCTACAATATACGTACATGTGGATTGCATCGTATTGAATCTACAGTATATGTACATGTCGATTGCATCGTATTGAATCTACAGTATATGTACATGTGGATTACATTGTATTAAATCTACAGTATATGTGTGTGGATTGCATCATATTGAATCTACAGTATATGTACATGTGGATTACATTGTATTAAATCTACTGTATATGTGTGTGGATTGCATCATATTGAATCTACAGTATATGTACATGTGGATTGCATCGTATTGAATCTACAGTATATGTACATGAGGATTGCAGCATATTGAATCTACAGTATATGTTTTTGTGGATTGCATCGTATTGAATCTACAGTATATGTACATGTGGATTGCATCGTATTGAATCTACAGTATATGTTTGTGTGGGTTGCATCGTATTGAATCTACAGTATATGTACATGTGGATAACATCGTATTGAATCTGCAGTATATGTACATGTGGATTGCATTTTATTGAATCTACAGTATATGTACATGTCGATTGCATCGTATTGAATCTACAGTATATGTACATGTGGATTACATTGTATTAAATCTACAGTATATGTGTGTGGATTGCATCATATTGAATCTACAGTATATGTACATGTGGATTGCATCGTATTGAATCTACAGTATATGTACATGTGGATTGCAGCATATTGAATCTACAGTGTATGATTTTGTGGATTGCATCGTATTGAATCTACAGTATATGTACATGTGGATTACATTGTATTGAATCTACAATATATGTACATGTGGATTGCATCGTATTGAATCTACAGTATATGTACATGTGGATTGCATCGTATTGAATCTACAGTATATGTTTGTGTGGGTTGCATCGTATTGAATCTACAGTATATGTACATGTGGATAACATCGTATTGAATCTACAGTATATGTACATGTGGATTGCATTTTATTGAATCTACAGTATATGTTTGTGTGGATCACATTGTATTGAATCTACAGTATATGTTTGTGTGGATCACATTGTATTGAATCTACAGTATATGTTTGTGCGGATTTCATCGTATTGAATCTACAGTATATGTTTGTGTGGATTACATCGTATTGAATCTATAGTATATGCTTGTGTGGATTGCATCGTATGGAATCTACAGTATATGTACATGTGAATATCATTGTATTCAATCAAAAGTATATGTTTGTGTGGATTACATCATATTGAATCTAGAGTATATGTTTGAGTGGATTGCATCGTATTAAATCTACAGGATATGTTTGTGTGGATTACATCCTAATTCATCTTCACTATATGTTTGTGTCGATTACATCGTATTGAATCTACAGAATATGTACATGTGGATTGCATCGTATTGAATTTACGGTATATGTTTGTTTCGATTCCATCATATTGAATCTACTGTATATGTACAAGTGGATTGTATCGTATTGAATCTACAGTATATGTACATGTGGATTACATCCTAATTCATCTACTGTATATGTTTGTGTGGTTTAAATTGTATTGAATCTACAATATATGTAGATGTCAATTGCATCGTATTGAATGTACAGTATATGTTTGTATGGTCTACATTGTATTGAATCTACAGTATATGTACATCTGGATAACATCGTATTGAATCTACAGTATATTTTTATGTGGATTGCATCGTATTGAATCTTCAGTATATGTACATGTGGATTGCATCATATTGAATCTACAGTATATGTTTGTGTGGGTTACATCGTATTGAATCTACAGTATATGTAAATGTCGATTGCATCGTATTGAATCTACAGTATATGTACATGTGGATTAGATTGTATTAAATCTACAGTATATGTGTGTGGATTGCATCATATTGAATCTACAGTATATGTACATGTGGATTGCATCGTATTGAATCTACAGTATATGTACATGTGGATTGCAGCATATTGAATCTACAGTATATGTTTTTGTGGATTGCATCGTATTGAATCTACAGTATATGTTTGTGTGGGTTGCATCGTAATGAATCTACAGTATATGTACATGTGGATAACATCGTATTGAATCTACAGTATATGTACATGTGGATTCCATTTTATTAAATCTACAGTATATGTGTGTGGATTGCATCATATTGAATCTACAGTATATGTACATGTGGATTGCATCGTATTGTATCTACAGTATATGTACATGTGGATTGCAGCATATTGAATCTACAGTATATGTTTTTGTGGATTGCATCGTATTGAATCTACAGTATATGTACATGTGGAATACATTGTATTAAGTCTACAGTATATGTGTGTGGATTGCATCATATTGAATCTACAGTATATGTACATGTGGATTGCATCGTATTGAATCTACAGTATATGTACATGTGGATTGCATCATATTGAATCTACAGTGTATGTTTTTGTGGATTGCATCGTATTGAATCTACAGTATATGTACATGTGGATTACATTGTATTAAATCTACAGTATATGTGTGTGGATTGCATCAGATTGAATCTACAGTATATGTACATGTGGATTGCATTGTATTGAATCTACTGTATATGTACATGTGGATTGCAGCATATTGAATCTACAGTATATGTTTTTGTGGATTGCATCGTATTGAATCTACAGTATATGTACATTTGGATTACATTGTATTAAATCTACAGTATATGTGTGTGGATTGCATCATATTGAATCTACAGTATATGTACATGTGGATTGCATCGTATTGAATCTACAGTATATGTACATGTGGATTGCATCGTATTGAATCTACAGTATATGTTTGTGTGGGTTGCATCGTATTGAATCTACAGTATATGTACATGTGGATAACATCGTATTGAATCTACAGTATATGTACATGTGGATTGCATTTTATTGAATCTACAGTATATGTTTGTGTGGATCACATTGTATTGAATCTACAGTATATGTTTGTGTGGATCACATTGTATTGAATCTACAGTATATGTTTGTGCAGATTTCATCGTATTGAATCTACAGTATATGTTTGTGTGGATTACATCGTATTGAATCTATAGTATATGCTTGTGTGGATTGCATCGTTTGGAATCTACAGTATATGTACATGTGAATATCATTGTATTCAATCAAAAGTATATGTTTGTGTGGATTACATCGTATTGAATCTAGAGTATATCTTTGAGTGGATTGCATCGTATTAAATCTACAGTATATGTTTGTGTGGATTCCATCCTAATTCATCTTCAGTATATGTTTGTGTCGATTACATCGTATTGAATCTACAGCATATGTACATGTGGATTGCATCGTATTGAATTTACGGTATATGTTTGTTTCGATTCCATCATATTGAATCTACTGTATATGTACATGTGGATTGTATCGTATTGAATCTACAGTATATGTACATGTGGATTACATCCTAATTCATCTACTGTATATGTTTGTGTGGATTAAATTGTATTGAATCTACAATATATGTAGATGTCAATTGCATCGTATTGAATGTACAGTATATGTTTGTATGGTCTACATTGTATTGAATCTACAGTATATGTATATCTGGATAAAATCGTATTGAATCTACAGTATATTTTTATGTGGATTGCATCGTATTGAATCTTCAGTATATGTACATGTGGATTGCATCGTATTGAATCTACAGTATATGTTTGTGTGGGTTACATCGTATTGAATCTACAGTATATGTACATGTCGATTGCATCGTATTGAATCTACAGTATATGTACATGTGGATTGCATCGTATTGAATCTACAGTATATGTACATGTGGATTGCAGCATATTGAATCTACAGTATATGTTTTTGTGGATTGCATCGTATTGAATCTACAGTATATGTACATGTGGATTACATTGTATTAAATCTACAGTATATGTGTGTGGATTGCATCATATTGAATCTACAGTATATGTACATGTGGATTGCATCGTATTGAATCTACAGTATATGTACATGTGGATTGCATCGTATTGAATCTACAGTATATGTTTGTGTGGGTTGCATCGTATTGAATCTACAGTAGATGTACATGTGGATAACATCGTATTGAATCTACAGTATATGTACATGTGGATTGCATCGTATTGAATCTGCAGTATATGTTTGTGTGGGTTACATCGTATTGAATCTACAGTATATGTACATGTGGATTGCATCGTATTGAATCTACAGTATATGTACATGTGGATTGCATCGTATTGAATCTACAGTATATGTTTGTGTGGGTTACATCGTATTGAATCTACAGTATATGTACATGTCGATTGCATCGTATTGAATCTACAGTATATGTACATGTGGATAACATCGTATTGAATCTGCAGTATATGTACATGTGGATTGCATCGTATTGAATCTACAGTATATGCATATGTGGATTTCATCGTATTAAATCTACAGTATATGTTTGTGTGGATTACATCGTATTGAATCTACAGTATATGTACATGTGGATTGCATTGTATTGAATCTACAGTATATGTTTGTGTGGATCACATTGTATTGAATCTACAGTATATGTTTGTGTTGATTACATCGTATTGAATCTACAGTATATGTACATGTGGATTGCATTTTATTGAATCTACAGTATATGTTTGTGTGGATCACATTGTATTGAATCTACTGTATATGTTTGTGTGGATCACATTGTATTGAATCTACAGTATATGTTTGTGCGGATTTCATCGTATTGAATCTACAGTATATGTTTGTGTGGATTACATCGTATTGAATCTATAGTATATGCTTGTGTGGATTGCATCGTATGGAATCTACAGTATATGTACATGTGAATATCATCGTATTCAATCATAAGTATATGGTTGTGTGGATTACATCGTATTGAATCTAGAGTATATGTTTGAGTGGATTGCATCGTATTAAATCTACAGTATATGTTTGTGTGGATTACATCCTAATTCATCTTCAGTATATGTTTGTGTCGATTACATCGTATTGAATCTACAGCATATGTACATGTGGATTGCATCGTATTGAATTTACGGTATATGTTTGTTTCGATTCCATCATATTGAATCTACTGTATATGTACATGTGGATTGTATCGTATTGAATCTACAGTATATGTACATGTGGATTACATCCTAATTCATCTACTGTATATGTTTGTGTGGATTAAATTGTATTGAATCTACAGTATATGTACATCTGGATAACATCGTATTGAATCTACAATATATGTACATGTGGATAACATCGTATTGAATCTACAGTATATTTTTATGTGGATTGCATCGTATTGAATCTTCAGTATATGTACATGTGGATAACATCGCATTGAATCTACAATATATGTACATGTGGATTGCATCGTATTGAATCTACAGTATATGTTTGTGTGGATTACATCGTATTGAATCTATAGTATATGTACATGTGGATTGCATCGTATTGAATCAAAAGTATATGTTTGTGTGGATTGCATTGTATTGAATCTACAGTAGATGTTTGTGTGGATTACTTCGTATTGAATCTACAGTATATGCTTGTGTGGATTGCATCGTATGGAATCTACAGTATATGTACACGTGGATAGCATCGTATTGAATCTACAGTATATGTTTGTGTGGACTGCATCATATTGAATCTACAGTATATGTACATGTGGATTGCATCGTATTGAATCTACAGTATATGTTTGTGTGGATTGCATCGTATGGAATCTACAGTATATGTACATGTGGATTGCATCGTATTGAATCTACAGTATATGTTTGTGTGGATTACATCGTATTGAATCTACAGTATATGTACATGTGGATTGCATTGTATTGAATCTACAGTATATGTTTGTGTGGATCACATTGTATTGAATCTACAGTATATGTTTGTGTTGATTACATCGTATTGAATCTACAGTATATGTACATGTGGATTGCATTTTATTGAATCTACAGTATATGTTTGTGTGGATTACATCGTATTGAATCTATAGTATATGCTTGTGTGGATTGCATCGTATGGAATCTACAGTATATGTACATGTGGATTGCATCGTATTGAATCTACAGTATATGTACATGTGGATTGCATCGTATTGAATCTACAGTATATGTTTGTGTGGGTTACATCGTATTGAATCTACAGTATATGTACATGTCGATTGCATCGTATTGAATCTACAGTATATGTACATGTGGATAACATCGTATTGAATCTGCAGTATATGTACATGTGGATTGCATCGTATTGAATCTACAGTATATGCATATGTGGATTTCATCGTATTAAATCTACAGTATATGTTTGTGTGGATTACATCGTATTGAATCTACAGTATATGTACATGTGGATTGCATTGTATTGAATCTACAGTATATGTTTGTGTGGATCACATTGTATTGAATCTACAGTATATGTTTGTGTTGATTACATCGTATTGAATCTACAGTGTATGTACATGTGGATTGCATTTTATTGAATCTACAGTATATGTTTGTGTGGATCACATTGTATTGAATCTACTGTATATGTTTGTGTGGATCACATTGTATTGAATCTACAGTATATGTTTGTGCGGATTTCATCGTATTGAATCTACAGTATATGTTTGTGTGGATTACATCGTATTGAATCTATAGTATATGCTTGTGTGGATTGCATCGTATGGAATCTACAGTATATGTACATGTGAATATCATCGTATTCAATCATAAGTATATGGTTGTGTGGATTACATCGTATTGAATCTAGAGTATATGTTTGAGTGGATTGCATCGTATTAAATCTACAGTATATGTTTGTGTCGATTACATCGTATTGAATCTACAGCATATGTACATGTGGATTGCATCGTATTGAATTTACGGTATATGTTTGTTTCGATTCCATCATATTGAATCTACTGTATATGTACATGTGGATTGTATCGTATTGAATCTACAGTATATGTACATGTGGATTACATCCTAATTCATCTACTGTATATGTTTGTGTGGATTAAATTGTATTGAATCTACAGTATATGTACATCTGGATAACATCGTATTGAATCTACAATATATGTACATGTGGATAACATCGTATTGAATCTACAGTATATTTTTATGTGGATTGCATCGTATTGAATCTTCAGTATATGTACATGTGGATAACATCGCATTGAATCTACAATATATGTACATTTGGATTGCATCGTATTGAATCTACAGTATATGTTTGTGTGGATTACATCGTATTGAATCTATAGTATATGTACATGTGGATTGCATCGTATTGAATCAAAAGTATATGTTTGTGTGGATTGCATTGTATTGAATCTACAGTAGATGTTTGTGTGGATTACTTCGTATTGAATCTACAGTATATGCTTGTGTGGATTGCATCGTATGGAATCTACAGTATATGTACACGTGGATAGCATCGTATTGAATCTACAGTATATGTTTGTGTGGACTGCATCATATTGAATCTACAGTATATGTACATGTGGATTGCATCGTATTGAATCTACAGTATATGTTTGTGTGGATTGCATCGTATGGAATCTACAGTATATGTACATGTGGATTGCATCGTATTGAATCTACAGTATATGTTTGTGTGGATTACATCGTATTGAATCTACAGTATATGTACATGTGGATTGCATTGTATTGAATCTACAGTATATGTTTGTGTGGATCACATTGTATTGAATCTACAGTATATGTTTGTGTTGATTACATCGTATTGAATCTACAGTATATGTACATGTGGATTGCATTTTATTGAATCTACAGTATATGTTTGTGTGGATTACATCGTATTGAATCTATAGTATATGCTTGTGTGGATTGCATCGTATGGAATCTACAGTATATGTACATGTGAATATCATCGTATTCAATCAAAAGTATATGTTTGTGTGGATTACATCGTATTGAATCTAGAGTATATGTTAGAGTGGATTGCATCGTATTAAATCTACAGTATATGTTTGTGTGGATTACCTCCTAATTCATCTTCAGTATATGTTTGTGTCGATTACATCGTATTGAATCTACAGCATATGTACATGTGGATTGCATCGTATTGAATTTACGGTATATGTTTGTTTCGATTCCATCATATTGAATCTACTGTATATGTACATGTGGATTGTATCGTATTGAATCTACAGTATATGTACATGTGGATTACATCCTAATTCATCTACTGTATATGTTTGTGTGGATTAAATTGTATTGAATCTACAATATATGTAGATGTCAATTGCATCGTATTGAATGTACAGTATATGTTTGTATGGTCTACATTGTATTGAATCTACAGTATATGTACATCTGGATAACATCGTATTGAATCTACAGTATATTTTTATGTGGATTGCATCGTATTGAATCTTCAGTATATGTACATGTGGATTGCATCGTATTGAATCTACAGTATATGTTTGTGTGGGTTACATCGTATTGAATCTACAGTATATGTACATGTCGATTGCATCGTATTGAATCTACAGTATATGTACATGTGGATTGCATCGTATTGAATCTACAGTATATGTACATGTGGATTACATTGTATTAAATCTACAGTATATGTGTGTGGATTGCATCATATTGAATCTACAGTATATGTACATGTGGATTACATTGTATTAAATCTACAGTATATGTGTGTGGATTGCATCGTATTGAATCTACAGTATATGTACATGTGGATTGCATCGTATTGAATCTACAGTATATGTACATGTGGATTGCATCATATTGAATCTACAGTATATGTTTTTGTGGATTGCATCGTATTGAATCTACAGTATATGTACATGTGGATTACATTGTATTAAATCTACAGTATATGTGTGTGGATTGCATCATATTGAATCTACAGTATATGTACATGTGGATTGCATCGTATTGAATCTACAGTATATGTTTTTGTGGATTGCATCGTATTGAATCTACAGTATATGTACATGTGGATTGCATCGTATTGAATCTACAGTATATGTACATGTGGATTGCATCATATTGAATCTACAGTATATGTTTTTGTGGATTGCATCGTATTGAATCTGCAGTATATGTACATGTGGATTGCATCGTATTGAATCTACAGTATATGCATATGTGGATTTCATCGTATTAAATCTACAGTATATGTTTGTGTGGATTACATCGTATTGAATCTACAGTATATGTACATGTGGATTGCATTGTATTGAATCTACAGTATATGTTTGTGTGGATCACATTGTATTGAATCTACAGTATATGTTTGTGTTGATTACATCGTATTGAATCTACAGTGTATGTACATGTGGATTGCATTTTATTGAATCTACAGTATATGTTTGTGTGGATCACATTGTATTGAATCTACTGTATATGTTTGTGTGGATCACATTGTATTGAATCTACAGTATATGTTTGTGCGGATTTCATCGTATTGAATCTACAGTATATGTTTGTGTGGATTACATCGTATTGAATCTATAGTATATGCTTGTGTGGATTGCATCGTATGGAATCTACAGTATATGTACATGTGAATATCATCGTATTCAATCATAAGTATATGGTTGTGTGGATTACATCGTATTGAATCTAGAGTATATGTTTGAGTGGATTGCATCGTATTAAATCTACAGTATATGTTTGTGTCGATTACATCGTATTGAATCTACAGCATATGTACATGTGGATTGCATCGTATTGAATTTACGGTATATGTTTGTTTCGATTCCATCATATTGAATCTACTGTATATGTACATGTGGATTGTATCGTATTGAATCTACAGTATATGTACATGTGGATTACATCCTAATTCATCTACTGTATATGTTTGTGTGGATTAAATTGTATTGAATCTACAGTATATGTACATCTGGATAACATCGTATTGAATCTACAATATATGTACATGTGGATAACATCGTATTGAATCTACAGTATATTTTTATGTGGATTGCATCGTATTGAATCTTCAGTATATGTACATGTGGATAACATCGCATTGAATCTACAATATATGTACATTTGGATTGCATCGTATTGAATCTACAGTATATGTTTGTGTGGATTACATCGTATTGAATCTATAGTATATGTACATGTGGATTGCATCGTATTGAATCAAAAGTATATGTTTGTGTGGATTGCATTGTATTGAATCTACAGTAGATGTTTGTGTGGATTACTTCGTATTGAATCTACAGTATATGCTTGTGTGGATTGCATCGTATGGAATCTACAGTATATGTACACGTGGATAGCATCGTATTGAATCTACAGTATATGTTTGTGTGGACTGCATCATATTGAATCTACAGTATATGTACATGTGGATTGCATCGTATTGAATCTACAGTATATGTTTGTGTGGATTGCATCGTATGGAATCTACAGTATATGTACATGTGGATTGCATCGTATTGAATCTACAGTATATGTTTGTGTGGATTACATCGTATTGAATCTACAGTATATGTACATGTGGATTGCATTGTATTGAATCTACAGTATATGTTTGTGTGGATCACATTGTATTGAATCTACAGTATATGTTTGTGTTGATTACATCGTATTGAATCTACAGTATATGTACATGTGGATTGCATTTTATTGAATCTACAGTATATGTTTGTGTGGATTACATCGTATTGAATCTATAGTATATGCTTGTGTGGATTGCATCGTATGGAATCTACAGTATATGTACATGTGAATATCATCGTATTCAATCAAAAGTATATGTTTGTGTGGATTACATCGTATTGAATCTAGAGTATATGTTAGAGTGGATTGCATCGTATTAAATCTACAGTATATGTTTGTGTGGATTACCTCCTAATTCATCTTCAGTATATGTTTGTGTCGATTACATCGTATTGAATCTACAGCATATGTACATGTGGATTGCATCGTATTGAATTTACGGTATATGTTTGTTTCGATTCCATCATATTGAATCTACTGTATATGTACATGTGGATTGTATCGTATTGAATCTACAGTATATGTACATGTGGATTACATCCTAATTCATCTACTGTATATGTTTGTGTGGATTAAATTGTATTGAATCTACAATATATGTAGATGTCAATTGCATCGTATTGAATGTACAGTATATGTTTGTATGGTCTACATTGTATTGAATCTACAGTATATGTACATCTGGATAACATCGTATTGAATCTACAGTATATTTTTATGTGGATTGCATCGTATTGAATCTTCAGTATATGTACATGTGGATTGCATCGTATTGAATCTACAGTATATGTTTGTGTGGGTTACATCGTATTGAATCTACAGTATATGTACATGTCGATTGCATCGTATTGAATCTACAGTATATGTACATGTGGATTGCATCGTATTGAATCTACAGTATATGTACATGTGGATTACATTGTATTAAATCTACAGTATATGTGTGTGGATTGCATCATACTGAATCTACAGTATATGTACATGTGGATTACATTGTATTAAATCTACAGTATATGTGTGTGGATTGCATCGTATTGAATCTACAGTATATGTACATGTGGATTGCATCGTATTGAATCTACAGTATATGTACATGTGGATTGCATCATATTGAATCTACAGTATATGTTTTTGTGGATTGCATCGTATTGAATCTACAGTATATGTACATGTGGATTACATTGTATTAAATCTACAGTATATGTGTGTGGATTGCATCATATTGAATCTACAGTATATGTACATGTGGATTGCATCGTATTGAATCTACAGTATATGTTTTTGTGGATTGCATCGTATTGAATCTACAGTATATGTACATGTGGATTGCATCGTATTGAATCTACAGTATATGTACATGTGGATTGCATCATATTGAATCTACAGTATATGTTTTTGTGGATTGCATCGTATTGAATCTACAGTATATGTACATGTGGATTGCATCGTATTGAATCTACAGTATATGTTTGTGTGGGTTGCATCGTATTGAATCTACAGTATATGTACATGTGGATAACATTGTATTGAATCTACAGTATCTGTACATGTGGATTGCAGCATATTGAATCTACAGTATATGTACATGTGGATTGCATCGTATTGAATCTACAGTATATGTACTTGTGGATTGCAGCATATTGAATCTACAGTATATATTTTTGTGGATTGCATCGTATTGAATCTACAGTATATGTACATGTGGATTACATCGTATTGAATCTACAGTATGTGTACATGTGGATTGCATCGTATTGAACCTACAGTATATGTTTGTGTGGGTTACATCGTATTGAATCTACAGTATATGTACATGTGGATTGCATCATATTGAATCTACAGTATATGTACATGTGGATTGCATCATATTGAATCTACAGTGTATGTTTTTGTGGATTGCATCGTATTGAATCTACAGTATATGTACATGTGGATTACATTGTATTAAATCTACAGTATATGTGTGTGGATTGCATCATATTGAATCTACAGTATATGTACATGTGGATTGCATCGTATTGAATCTACAGTATATGTTTGTGTGGATTGCAGCATATTGAATCTACAGTATATATTTTTGTGGATTGCATCGTATTGAATCTACAGTATATGTACATGTGGATTACATTGTATTAAATCTACAGTATATGTGTGTGGATTGCATCATATTGAATCTACAGTATATGTACATGTGGATTGCATCGTATTGAATCTACAGTATATGTACATGTGGATTGCATCATATTGAATCTACAGTGTATGTTTTTGTGGATTGCATCGTATTGAATCTACAGTATATGTACATGTGGATTACATTGTATTAAATCTACAGTATATGTGTGTGGATTGCATCATATTGAATCTACAGTATATGTACATGTGGATTGCATCGTATTGAATCAAAAGTATATGTTTGTGTGGATTGCATTGTATTGAATCTACAGTAGATGTTTGTGTGGATTACTTCGTATTGAATCTACAGTATATGCTTGTGTGGATTGCATCGTATGGAATCTACAGTATATGTACACGTGGATAGCATCGTATTGAATCTACAGTATATGTTTGTGTGGACTGCATCATATTGAATCTACAGTATATGTACATGTGGATTGCATCGTATTGAATCTACAGTATATGTGTGTGGATTGCATCATATTGAATCTACAGTATATGTACATGTGGATTGCATCGTATTGAATCTACAGTATATGTTTGTGTGGATTGCAGCATATTGAATCTACAGTATATATTTTTGTGGATTGCATCGTATTGAATCTACAGTATATGTACATGTGGATTACATTGTATTAAATCTACAGTATATGTGTGTGGATTGCATCATATTGAATCTACAGTATATGTACATGTGGATTGCATCGTATTGAATCTACAGTATATGTACATGTCGATTGCATCGTATTGAATCTACAGTATATGTACATGTGGATAACATCGTATTGAATCTGCAGTATATGTACATGTGGATTGCATCGTATTGAATCTACAGTATATGCATATGTGGATTTCATCGTATTAAATCTACAGTATATGTTTGTGTGGATTACATCGTATTGAATCTACAGTATATGTACATGTGGATTGCATTGTATTGAATCTACAGTATATGTTTGTGTGGATCACATTGTATTGAATCTACAGTATATGTTTGTGTTGATTACATCGTATTGAATCTACAGTATATGTACATGTGGATTGCATTTTATTGAATCTACAGTATATGTTTGTGTGGATCACATTGTATTGAATCTACTGTATATGTTTGTGTGGATCACATTGTATTGAATCTACAGTATATGTTTGTGCGGATTTCATCGTATTGAATCTACAGTATATGTTTGTGTGGATTACATCGTATTGAATCTATAGTATATGCTTGTGTGGATTGCATCGTATGGAATCTACAGTATATGTACATGTGAATATCATCGTATTCAATCATAAGTATATGGTTGTGTGGATTACATCGTATTGAATCTAGAGTATATGTTTGAGTGGATTGCATCGTATTAAATCTACAGTATATGTTTGTGTGGATTACATCCTAATTCATCTTCAGTATATGTTTGTGTCGATTACATCGTATTGAATCTACAGCATATGTACATGTGGATTGCATCGTATTGAATTTACGGTATATGTTTGTTTCGATTCCATCATATTGAATCTACTGTATATGTACATGTGGATTGTATCGTATTGAATCTACAGTATATGTACATGTGGATTACATCCTAATTCATCTACTGTATATGTTTGTGTGGATTAAATTGTATTGAATCTACAGTATATGTACATCTGGATAACATCGTATTGAATCTACAATATATGTACATGTGGATAACATCGTATTGAATCTACAGTATATTTTTATGTGGATTGCATCGTATTGAATCTTCAGTATATGTACATGTGGATAACATCGCATTGAATCTACAATATATGTACATGTGGATTGCATCGTATTGAATCTATAGTATATGTTTGTGTGGATTACATCGTATTGAATCTATAGTATATGTACATGTGGATTGCATCGTATTGAATCAAAAGTATATGTTTGTGTGGATTGCATTGTATTGAATCTACAGTAGATGTTTGTGTGGATTACTTCGTATTGAATCTACAGTATATGCTTGTGTGGATTGCATCGTATGGAATCTACAGTATATGTACACGTGGATAGCATCGTATTGAATCTACAGTATATGTTTGTGTGGACTGCATCATATTGAATCTACAGTATATGTACATGTGGATTGCATCGTATTGAATCTACAGTATATGTTTGTGTGGATTGCATCGTATGGAATCTACAGTATATGTACATGTGGATTGCATCGTATTGAATCTACAGTATATGTTTGTGTGGATTACATCGTATTGAATCTACAGTATATGTACATGTGGATTGCATTGTATTGAATCTACAGTATATGTTTGTGTGGATCACATTGTATTGAATCTACAGTATATGTTTGTGTTGATTACATCGTATTGAATCTACAGTATATGTACATGTGGATTGCATTTTATTGAATCTACAGTATATGTTTGTGTGGATTACATCGTATTGAATCTATAGTATATGCTTGTGTGGATTGCATCGTATGGAATCTACAGTATATGTACATGTGGATTGCATCGTATTGAATCTACAGTATATGTACATGTGGATTGCATCGTATTGAATCTACAGTATATGTTTGTGTGGGTTACATCGTATTGAATCTACAGTATATGTACATGTCGATTGCATCGTATTGAATCTACAGTATATGTACATGTGGATAACATCGTATTGAATCTGCAGTATATGTACATGTGGATTGCATCGTATTGAATCTACAGTATATGCATATGTGGATTTCATCGTATTAAATCTACAGTATATGTTTGTGTGGATTACATCGTATTGAATCTACAGTATATGTACATGTGGATTGCATTGTATTGATTCTACAGTATATGTTTGTGTGGATCACATTGTATTGAATCTACAGTATATGTTTGTGTTGATTACATCGTATTGAATCTACAGTGTATGTACATGTGGATTGCATTTTATTGAATCTACAGTATATGTTTGTGTGGATCACATTGTATTGAATCTACTGTATATGTTTGTGTGGATCACATTGTATTGAATCTACAGTATATGTTTGTGCGGATTTCATCGTATTGAATCTACAGTATATGTTTGTGTGGATTACATCGTATTGAATCTATAGTATATGCTTGTGTGGATTGCATCGTATGGAATCTACAGTATATGTACATGTGAATATCATCGTATTCAATCATAGGTATATGGTTGTGTGGATTACATCGTATTGAATCTAGAGTATATGTTTGAGTGGATTGCATCGTATTAAATCTACAGTATATGTTTGTGTCGATTACATCGTATTGAATCTACAGCATATGTACATGTGGATTGCATCGTATTGAATTTACGGTATATGTTTGTTTCGATTCCATCATATTGAATCTACTGTATATGTACATGTGGATTGTATCGTATTGAATCTACAGTATATGTACATGTGGATTACATCCTAATTCATCTACTGTATATGTTTGTGTGGATTAAATTGTATTGAATCTACAGTATATGTACATCTGGATAACATCGTATTGAATCTACAATATATGTACATGTGGATAACATCGTATTGAATCTACAGTATATTTTTATGTGGATTGCATCGTATTGAATCTTCAGTATATGTACATGTGGATAACATCGCATTGAATCTACAATATATGTACATTTGGATTGCATCGTATTGAATCTACAGTATATGTTTGTGTGGATTACATCGTATTGAATCTATAGTATATGTACATGTGGATTGCATCGTATTGAATCAAAAGTATATGTTTGTGTGGATTGCATTGTATTGAATCTACAGTAGATGTTTGTGTGGATTACTTCGTATTGAATCTACAGTATATGCTTGTGTGGATTGCATCGTATGGAATCTACAGTATATGTACACGTGGATAGCATCGTATTGAATCTACAGTATATGTTTGTGTGGACTGCATCATATTGAATCTACAGTATATGTACATGTGGATTGCATCGTATTGAATCTACAGTATATGTTTGTGTGGATTGCATCGTATGGAATCTACAGTATATGTACATGTGGATTGCATCGTATTGAATCTACAGTATATGTTTGTGTGGATTACATCGTATTGAATCTACAGTATATGTACATGTGGATTGCATTGTATTGAATCTACAGTATATGTTTGTGTGGATCACATTGTATTGAATCTACAGTATATGTTTGTGTTGATTACATCGTATTGAATCTACAGTATATGTACATGTGGATTGCATTTTATTGAATCTACAGTATATGTTTGTGTGGATTACATCGTATTGAATCTATAGTATATGCTTGTGTGGATTGCATCGTATGGAATCTACAGTATATGTACATGTGAATATCATCGTATTCAATCAAAAGTATATGTTTGTGTGGATTACATCGTATTGAATCTAGAGTATATGTTAGAGTGGATTGCATCGTATTAAATCTACAGTATATGTTTGTGTGGATTACCTCCTAATTCATCTTCAGTATATGTTTGTGTCGATTACATCGTATTGAATCTACAGCATATGTACATGTGGATTGCATCGTATTGAATTTACGGTATATGTTTGTTTCGATTCCATCATATTGAATCTACTGTATATGTACATGTGGATTGTATCGTATTGAATCTACAGTATATGTACATGTGGATTACATCCTAATTCATCTACTGTATATGTTTGTGTGGATTAAATTGTATTGAATCTACAATATATGTAGATGTCAATTGCATCGTATTGAATCTACAGTATATGTACATCTGGATTACATCGTATTGAATCTACAGTATATTTTTATGTGGATTGCATCGTATTGAATCTTCAGTATATGTACATGTGGATTGCATCGTATTGAATCTACAGTATATGTTTGTGTGGGTTACATCGTATTGAATCTACAGTATATGTACATGTCGATTGCATCGTATTGAATCTACAGTATATGTAGATGTGGATTGCATCGTATTGAATCTACAGTATATGTACATGTGGATTACATTGTATTAAATCTACAGTATATGTGTGTGGATTGCATCGTATTGAATCTACAGTATATGTACATGTGGATTGCATCGTATTGAATCTACAGTATATGTACATGTGGATTGCATCATATTGAATCTACAGTATATGTTTTTGTGGATTGCATCGTATTGAATCTACAGTATATGTACATGTGGATTGCATCGTATTGAATCTACAGTATCTGTTTGTGTGGGTTGCATCGTATTGAATCTACAGTATATGTACATGTGGATAACATCGTATTGAATCTACAGTATCTGTACATGTGGATTGCAGCATATTGAATCTACAGTATATGTACATGTGGATTGCATCGTATTGAATCTACAGTATATGTACTTGTGGATTGCAGCATATTGAATCTACAGTATATATTTTTGTGGATTGCATCGTATTGAATCTACAGTATATGTACATGTGGATTACATCGTATTGAATCTACAGTATGTGTACATGTGGATTGCATCGTATTGAATCTACAGTATATGTTTGTGTGGGTTACATCGTATTGAATCTACAGTATATGTACATGTGGATTGCATCATATTGAATCTACAGTATATGTACATGTGGATTGCATCATATTGAATCTACAGTGTATGTTTTTGTGGATTGCATCGTATTGAATCTACAGTATATGTACATGTGGATTACATTGTATTAAATCTACAGTATATGTGTGTGGATTGCATCATATTGAATCTACAGTATATGTACATGTGGATTGCATCGTATTGAATCTACAGTATATGTTTGTGTGGATTGCAGCATATTGAATCTACAGTATATATTTTTGTGGATTGCATCGTATTGAATCTACAGTATATGTACATGTGGATTACATTGTATTAAATCTACAGTATATGTGTGTGGATTGCATCATATTGAATCTACAGTATATGTACATGTGGATTGCATCGTATTGAATCTACAGTATATGTACATGTGGATTGCATCATATTGAATCTACAGTGTATGTTTTTGTGGATTGCATCGTATTGAATCTACAGTATATGTACATGTGGATTACATTGTATTAAATCTACAGTATATGTGTGTGGATTGCATCATATTGAATCTACAGTATATGTACATGTGGATTGCATCGTATTGAATCAAAAGTATATGTTTGTGTGGATTGCATTGTATTGAATCTACAGTAGATGTTTGTGTGGATTACTTCGTATTGAATCTACAGTATATGCTTGTGTGGATTGCATCGTATGGAATCTACAGTATATGTACACGTGGATAGCATCGTATTGAATCTACAGTATATGTTTGTGTGGACTGCATCATATTGAATCTACAGTATATGTACATGTGGATTGCATCGTATTGAATCTACAGTATATGTTTGTGTGGATTGCATCGTATGGAATCTACAGTATATGTACATGTGGATTGCATCGTATTGAATCTACAGTATATGTTTGTGTGGATTACATCGTATTGAATCTACAGTATATGTACATGTGGATTGCATTGTATTGAATCTACAGTATATGTTTGTGTGGATCACATTGTATTGAATCTACAGTATATGTTTGTGTTGATTACATCGTATTGAATCTACAGTATATGTACATGTGGATTGCATTTATTGAATCTACAGTATATGTTTGTGTGGATTACATCGTATTGAATCTATAGTATATGCTTGTGTGGATTGCATCGTATGGAATCTACAGTATATGTACATGTGAATATCATCGTATTCAATCAAAAGTATATGTTTGTGTGGATTACATCGTATTGAATCTAGAGTATATGTTAGAGTGGATTGCATCGTATTAAATCTACAGTATATGTTTGTGTGGATTACCTCCTAATTCATCTTCAGTATATGTTTGTGTCGATTACATCGTATTGAATCTACAGCATATGTAAATGTGGATTGCATCGTATTGAATTTACGGTATATGTTTGTTTCGATTCCATCATATTGAATCTACTGTATATGTACATGTGGATTGTATCGTATTGAATCTACAGTATATGTACATGTGGATTACATCCTAATTCATCTACTGTATATGTTTGTGTGGATTAAATTGTATTGAATCTACAATATATGTAGATGTCAATTGCATCGTATTGAATGTACAGTATATGTTTGTATGGTCTACATTGTATTGAATCTACAGTATATGTACATCTGGATAACATCGTATTGAATCTACAGTATATTTTTATGTGGATTGCATCGTATTGAATCTTCAGTATATGTACATGTGGATTGCATCGTATTGAATCTACAGTATATGTTTGTGTGGGTTACATCGTATTGAATCTACAGTATATGTACATGTCGATTGCATCGTATTGAATCTACAGTATATGTACATGTGGATTGCATCGTATTGAATCTACAGTATATGTACATGTGGATTACATTGTATTAAATCTACAGTATATGTGTGTGGATTGCATCATATTGAATCTACAGTATATGTACATGTGGATTACATTGTATTAAATCTACAGTATATGTGTGTGGATTGCATCGTATTGAATCTACAGTATATGTACATGTGGATTGCATCATATTGAATCTACAGTATATGTTTTTGTGGATTGCATCGTATTGAATCTACAGTATATGTACATGTGGATTACATTGTATTAAATCTACAGTATATGTGTGTGGATTGCATCATATTGAATCTACAGTATATGTACATGTGGATTGCATCGTATTGAATCTACAGTATATGTTTTTGTGGATTGCATCGTATTGAATCTACAGTATATGTACATGTGGATTGCATCGTATTGAATCTACAGTATATGTACATGTGGATTGCATCATATTGAATCTACAGTATATGTTTTTGTGGATTGCATCGTATTGAATCTACAGTATATGTACATGTGGATTGCATCGTATTGAATCTACAGTATATGTTTGTGTGGGTTGCATCGTATTGAATCTACAGTATATGTACATGTGGATAACATCGTATTGAATCTACAGTATCTGTACATGTGGATTGCAGCATATTGAATCTACAGTATATGTACATGTGGATTGCATCGTATTGAATCTACAGTATATGTACTTGTGGATTGCAGCATATTGAATCTACAGTATATATTTTTGTGGATTGCATCGTATTGAATCTACAGTATATGTACATGTGGATTACATCGTATTGAATCTACAGTATGTGTACATGTGGATTGCATCGTATTGAATCTACAGTATATGTTTGTGTGGGTTACATCGTATTGAATCTACAGTATATGTACATGTGGATTGCATCGTATTGAATCTACAGTATATGTACATGTGGATAACATCGTATTGAATCTGCAGTATATGTACATGTGGATTGCATCGTATTGAATCTACAGTATATGCATATGTGGATTTCATCGTATTAAATCTACAGTATATGTTTGTGTGGATTACATCGTATTGAATCTACAGTATATGTACATGTGGATTGCATTGTATTGAATCTACAGTATATGTTTGTGTGGATCACATTGTATTGAATCTACAGTATATGTTTGTGTTGATTACATCGTATTGAATCTACAGTATATGTACATGTGGATTGCATTTTATTGAATCTACAGTATATGTTTGTGTGGATCACATTGTATTGAATCTACTGTATATGTTTGTGTGGATCACATTGTATTGAATCTACAGTATATGTTTGTGCGGATTTCATCGTATTGAATCTACAGTATATGTTTGTGTGGATTACATCGTATTGAATCTATAGTATATGCTTGTGTGGATTGCATCGTATGGAATCTACAGTATATGTACATGTGAATATCATCGTATTCAATCATAAGTATATGGTTGTGTGGATTACATCGTATTGAATCTAGAGTATATGTTTGAGTGGATTGCATCGTATTAAATCTACAGTATATGTTTGTGTGGATTACATCCTAATTCATCTTCAGTATATGTTTGTGTCGATTACATCGTATTGAATCTACAGCATATGTACATGTGGATTGCATCGTATTGAATTTACGGTATATGTTTGTTTCGATTCCATCATATTGAATCTACTGTATATGTACATGTGGATTGTATCGTATTGAATCTACAGTATATGTACATGTGGATTACATCCTAATTCATCTACTGTATATGTTTGTGTGGATTAAATTGTATTGAATCTACAGTATATGTACATCTGGATAACATCGTATTGAATCTACAATATATGTACATGTGGATAACATCGTATTGAATCTACAGTATATTTTTATGTGGATTGCATCGTATTGAATCTTCAGTATATGTACATGTGGATAACATCGCATTGAATCTACAATATATGTACATGTGGATTGCATCGTATTGAATCTACAGTATATGTTTGTGTGGATTACATCGTATTGAATCTATAGTATATGTACATGTGGATTGCATCGTATTGAATCAAAAGTATATGTTTGTGTGGATTGCATTGTATTGAATCTACAGTAGATGTTTGTGTGGATTACTTCGTATTGAATCTACAGTATATGCTTGTGTGGATTGCATCGTATGGAATCTACAGTATATGTACACGTGGATAGCATCGTATTGAATCTACAGTATATGTTTGTGTGGACTGCATCATATTGAATCTACAGTATATGTACATGTGGATTGCATCGTATTGAATCTACAGTATATGTTTGTGTGGATTGCATCGTATGGAATCTACAGTATATGTACATGTGGATTGCATCGTATTGAATCTACAGTATATGTTTGTGTGGATTACATCGTATTGAATCTACAGTATATGTACATGTGGATTGCATTGTATTGAATCTACAGTATATGTTTGTGTGGATCACATTGTATTGAATCTACAGTATATGTTTGTGTTGATTACATCGTATTGAATCTACAGTATATGTACATGTGGATTGCATTTTATTGAATCTACAGTATATGTTTGTGTGGATTACATCGTATTGAATCTATAGTATATGCTTGTGTGGATTGCATCGTATGGAATCTACAGTATATGTACATGTGGATTGCATCGTATTGAATCTACAGTATATGTACATGTGGATTGCATCGTATTGAATCTACAGTATATGTTTGTGTGGGTTACATCGTATTGAATCTACAGTATATGTACATGTCGATTGCATCGTATTGAATCTACAGTATATGTACATGTGGATAACATCGTATTGAATCTGCAGTATATGTACATGTGGATTGCATCGTATTGAATCTACAGTATATGCATATGTGGATTTCATCGTATTAAATCTACAGTATATGTTTGTGTGGATTACATCGTATTGAATCTACAGTATATGTACATGTGGATTGCATTGTATTGATTCTACAGTATATGTTTGTGTGGATCACATTGTATTGAATCTACAGTATATGTTTGTGTTGATTACATCGTATTGAATCTACAGTGTATGTACATGTGGATTGCATTTTATTGAATCTACAGTATATGTTTGTGTGGATCACATTGTATTGAATCTACTGTATATGTTTGTGTGGATCACATTGTATTGAATCTACAGTATATGTTTGTGCGGATTTCATCGTATTGAATCTACAGTATATGTTTGTGTGGATTACATCGTATTGAATCTATAGTATATGCTTGTGTGGATTGCATCGTATGGAATCTACAGTATATGTACATGTGAATATCATCGTATTCAATCATAGGTATATGGTTGTGTGGATTACATCGTATTGAATCTAGAGTATATGTTTGAGTGGATTGCATCGTATTAAATCTACAGTATATGTTTGTGTCGATTACATCGTATTGAATCTACAGCATATGTACATGTGGATTGCATCGTATTGAATTTACGGTATATGTTTGTTTCGATTCCATCATATTGAATCTACTGTATATGTACATGTGGATTGTATCGTATTGAATCTACAGTATATGTACATGTGGATTACATCCTAATTCATCTACTGTATATGTTTGTGTGGATTAAATTGTATTGAATCTACAGTATATGTACATCTGGATAACATCGTATTGAATCTACAATATATGTACATGTGGATAACATCGTATTGAATCTACAGTATATTTTTATGTGGATTGCATCGTATTGAATCTTCAGTATATGTACATGTGGATAACATCGCATTGAATCTACAATATATGTACATTTGGATTGCATCGTATTGAATCTACAGTATATGTTTGTGTGGATTACATCGTATTGAATCTATAGTATATGTACATGTGGATTGCATCGTATTGAATCAAAAGTATATGTTTGTGTGGATTGCATTGTATTGAATCTACAGTAGATGTTTGTGTGGATTACTTCGTATTGAATCTACAGTATATGCTTGTGTGGATTGCATCGTATGGAATCTACAGTATATGTACACGTGGATAGCATCGTATTGAATCTACAGTATATGTTTGTGTGGACTGCATCATATTGAATCTACAGTATATGTACATGTGGATTGCATCGTATTGAATCTACAGTATATGTTTGTGTGGATTGCATCGTATGGAATCTACAGTATATGTACATGTGGATTGCATCGTATTGAATCTACAGTATATGTTTGTGTGGATTACATCGTATTGAATCTACAGTATATGTACATGTGGATTGCATTGTATTGAATCTACAGTATATGTTTGTGTGGATCACATTGTATTGAATCTACAGTATATGTTTGTGTTGATTACATCGTATTGAATCTACAGTATATGTACATGTGGATTGCATTTTATTGAATCTACAGTATATGTTTGTGTGGATTACATCGTATTGAATCTATAGTATATGCTTGTGTGGATTGCATCGTATGGAATCTACAGTATATGTACATGTGAATATCATCGTATTCAATCAAAAGTATATGTTTGTGTGGATTACATCGTATTGAATCTAGAGTATATGTTAGAGTGGATTGCATCGTATTAAATCTACAGTATATGTTTGTGTGGATTACCTCCTAATTCATCTTCAGTATATGTTTGTGTCGATTACATCGTATTGAATCTACAGCATATGTACATGTGGATTGCATCGTATTGAATTTACGGTATATGTTTGTTTCGATTCCATCATATTGAATCTACTGTATATGTACATGTGGATTGTATCGTATTGAATCTACAGTATATGTACATGTGGATTACATCCTAATTCATCTACTGTATATGTTTGTGTGGATTAAATTGTATTGAATCTACAATATATGTAGATGTCAATTGCATCGTATTGAATCTACAGTATATGTACATCTGGATTACATCGTATTGAATCTACAGTATATTTTTATGTGGATTGCATCGTATTGAATCTTCAGTATATGTACATGTGGATTGCATCGTATTGAATCTACAGTATATGTTTGTGTGGGTTACATCGTATTGAATCTACAGTATATGTACATGTCGATTGCATCGTATTGAATCTACAGTATATGTAGATGTGGATTGCATCGCATTGAATCTACAGTATATGTACATGTGGATTACATTGTATTAAATCTACAGTATATGTGTGTGGATTGCATCATATTGAATCTACAGTATATGTACATGTGGATTACATTGTATTAAATCTACAGTATATGTGTGTGGATTGCATCGTATTGAATCTACAGTATATGTACATGTGGATTGCATCATATTGAATCTACAGTATATGTACATGTGGATTGCATCATATTGAATCTACAGTATATGTTTTTGTGGATTGCATCGTATTGAATCTACAGTATATGTACATGTGGATTGCATCGTATTGAATCTACAGTATCTGTTTGTGTGGGTTGCATCGTATTGAATCTACAGTATATGTACATGTGGATAACATCGTATTGAATCTACAGTATCTGTACATGTGGATTGCAGCATATTGAATCTACAGTATATGTACATGTGGATTGCATCGTATTGAATCTACAGTATATGTACTTGTGGATTGCAGCATATTGAATCTACAGTATATATTTTTGTGGATTGCATCGTATTGAATCTACAGTATATGTACATGTGGATTACATCGTATTGAATCTACAGTATGTGTACATGTGGATTGCATCGTATTGAATCTACAGTATATGTTTGTGTGGGTTACATCGTATTGAATCTACAGTATATGTACATGTGGATTGCATCATATTGAATCTACAGTATATGTACATGTGGATTGCATCATATTGAATCTACAGTGTATGTTTTTGTGGATTGCATCGTATTGAATCTACAGTATATGTACATGTGGATTACATTGTATTAAATCTACAGTATATGTGTGTGGATTGCATCATATTGAATCTACAGTATATGTACATGTGGATTGCATCGTATTGAATCTACAGTATATGTTTGTGTGGATTGCAGCATATTGAATCTACAGTATATATTTTTGTGGATTGCATCGTATTGAATCTACAGTATATGTACATGTGGATTACATTGTATTAAATCTACAGTATATGTGTGTGGATTGCATCATATTGAATCTACAGTATATGTACATGTGGATTGCATCGTATTGAATCTACAGTATATGTACATGTGGATTGCATCATATTGAATCTACAGTGTATGTTTTTGTGGATTGCATCGTATTGAATCTACAGTATATGTACATGTGGATTACATTGTATTAAATCTACAGTATATGTGTGTGGATTGCATCATATTGAATCTACAGTATATGTACATGTGGATTGCATCGTATTGAATCAAAAGTATATGTTTGTGTGGATTGCATTGTATTGAATCTACAGTAGATGTTTGTGTGGATTACTTCGTATTGAATCTACAGTATATGCTTGTGTGGATTGCATCGTATGGAATCTACAGTATATGTACACGTGGATAGCATCGTATTGAATCTACAGTATATGTTTGTGTGGACTGCATCATATTGAATCTACAGTATATGTACATGTGGATTGCATCGTATTGAATCTACAGTATATGTTTGTGTGGATTGCATCGTATGGAATCTACAGTATATGTACATGTGGATTGCATCGTATTGAATCTACAGTATATGTTTGTGTGGATTACATCGTATTGAATCTACAGTATATGTACATGTGGATTGCATTGTATTGAATCTACAGTATATGTTTGTGTGGATCACATTGTATTGAATCTACAGTATATGTTTGTGTTGATTACATCGTATTGAATCTACAGTATATGTACATGTGGATTGCATTTATTGAATCTACAGTATATGTTTGTGTGGATTACATCGTATTGAATCTATAGTATATGCTTGTGTGGATTGCATCGTATGGAATCTACAGTATATGTACATGTGAATATCATCGTATTCAATCAAAAGTATATGTTTGTGTGGATTACATCGTATTGAATCTAGAGTATATGTTAGAGTGGATTGCATCGTATTAAATCTACAGTATATGTTTGTGTGGATTACCTCCTAATTCATCTTCAGTATATGTTTGTGTCGATTACATCGTATTGAATCTACAGCATATGTACATGTGGATTGCATCGTATTGAATTTACGGTATATGTTTGTTTCGATTCCATCATATTGAATCTACTGTATATGTACATGTGGATTGTATCGTATTGAATCTACAGTATATGTACATGTGGATTACATCCTAATTCATCTACTGTATATGTTTGTGTGGATTAAATTGTATTGAATCTACAATATATGTAGATGTCAATTGCATCGTATTGAATGTACAGTATATGTTTGTATGGTCTACATTGTATTGAATCTACAGTATATGTACATCTGGATAACATCGTATTGAATCTACAGTATATTTTTATGTGGATTGCATCGTATTGAATCTTCAGTATATGTACATGTGGATTGCATCGTATTGAATCTACAGTATATGTTTGTGTGGGTTACATCGTATTGAATCTACAGTATATGTACATGTCGATTGCATCGTATTGAATCTACAGTATATGTACATGTGGATTGCATCGTATTGAATCTACAGTATATGTACATGTGGATTACATTGTATTAAATCTACAGTATATGTGTGTGGATTGCATCATATTGAATCTACAGTATATGTACATGTGGATTACATTGTATTAAATCTACAGTATATGTGTGTGGATTGCATCGTATTGAATCTACAGTATATGTACATGTGGATTGCATCATATTGAATCTACAGTATATGTTTTTGTGGATTGCATCGTATTGAATCTACAGTATATGTACATGTGGATTACATTGTATTAAATCTACAGTATATGTGTGTGGATTGCATCATATTGAATCTACAGTATATGTACATGTGGATTGCATCGTATTGAATCTACAGTATATGTTTTTGTGGATTGCATCGTATTGAATCTACAGTATATGTACATGTGGATTGCATCGTATTGAATCTACAGTATATGTACATGTGGATTGCATCATATTGAATCTACAGTATATGTTTTTGTGGATTGCATCGTATTGAATCTACAGTATATGTACATGTGGATTGCATCGTATTGAATCTACAGTATATGTTTGTGTGGGTTGCATCGTATTGAATCTACAGTATATGTACATGTGGATAACATCGTATTGAATCTACAGTATCTGTACATGTGGATTGCAGCATATTGAATCTACAGTATATGTACATGTGGATTGCATCGTATTGAATCTACAGTATATGTACTTGTGGATTGCAGCATATTGAATCTACAGTATATATTTTTGTGGATTGCATCGTATTGAATCTACAGTATATGTACATGTGGATTACATCGTATTGAATCTACAGTATGTGTACATGTGGATTGCATCGTATTGAATCTACAGTATATGTTTGTGTGGGTTACATCGTATTGAATCTACAGTATATGTACATGTGGATTGCATCATATTGAATCTACAGTATATGTACATGTGGATTGCATCATATTGAATCTACAGTGTATGTTTTTGTGGATTGCATCGTATTGAATCTACAGTATATGTACATGTGGATTACATTGTATTAAATCTACAGTATATGTGTGTGGATTGCATCATATTGAATCTACAGTATATGTACATGTGGATTGCATCGTATTGAATCTACAGTATATGTTTGTGTGGATTGCAGCATATTGAATCTACAGTATATATTTTTGTGGATTGCATCGTATTGAATCTACAGTATATGTACATGTGGATTACATTGTATTAAATCTACAGTATATGTGTGTGGATTGCATCATATTGAATCTACAGTATATGTACATGTGGATTGCATCGTATTGAATCTACAGTATATGTACATGTGGATTGCATCATATTGAATCTACAGTGTATGTTTTTGTGGATTGCATCGTATTGAATCTACAGTATATGTACATGTGGATTACATTGTATTAAATCTACAGTATATGTGTGTGGATTGCATCATGTTGAATCTACAGTATATGTACATGTGGATAACATCGTATTGAATCTACAGTATATGTACATGTGGATTGCATCGTATTGAATCTACAATATATGTACATGTGGATTGCATCGTATTGAATCTACAGTATATGTACATGTGGATAACATCGTATTGAATCTACAGTATATGTACATGTGGATTGCATTTTATTGAATCTACAGTATATGTTTGTGTGGATCACATTGTATTGAATCTACAGTATATGTTTGTGTGGATCACATTGTATTGAATCTACAGTATATGTTTGTGCGGATTTCATCGTATTGAATCTACAGTATATGTTTGTGTGGATTACATCGTATTGAATCTATAGTATATGCTTGTGTGGATTGCATCGTATGGAATCTACAGTATATGTACATGTGAATATCATTGTATTCAATCAAAAGTATATGTTTGTGTGGATTACATCATATTGAATCTAGAGTATATGTTTGAGTGGATTGCATCGTATTAAATCTACAGTATATGTTTGTGTGGATTACATCCTAATTCATCTTCAGTATATGTTTGTGTCGATTACATCGTATTGAATCTACAGCATATGTACATGTGGATTGCATCGTATTGAATTTACGGTATATGTTTGTTTCGATTCCATCATATTGAATCTACTGTATATGTACATGTGGATTGTATCGTATTGAATCTACAGTATATGTACATGTGGATTACATCCTAATTCATCTACTGTATATGTTTGTGTGGATTAAATTGTATTGAATCTACAATATATGTAGATGTCAATTGCATCGTATTGAATGTACAGTATATGTTTGTATGGTCTACATTGTATTGAATCTACAGTATATTTACATCTGGATAACATCGTATTGAATCTACAGTATATTTTTATGTGGATTGCATCGTATTGAATCTACAGTACATGTTTGTGTGGGTTACATCGTATTGAATCTATAGTATCTGTACATGTCGATTGCATCGTATTGAATCTACAGTATATGTACATGTGGATTAGATTGTATTAAATCTACAGTATATGTGTGTGGATTGCATCATATTGAATCTACAGTATATGTACATGTGGATTGCATCGTATTGAATCTACAGTATATGTACATGTGGATTGCAGCATATTGAATCTACAGTATATGTTTTTGTGGATTGCATCGTATTGAATCTACAGTATATGTTTGTGTGGGTTGTATCGTATTGAATCTACAGTATATGTACATGTGGATAACATCGTATTGAATCTACAGTATATGTACATGTGGATTGCATTTTATTGAATCTACAGTATATGTACATGTCGATTGCATCGTATTGAATCTACAGTATATGTACATGTCGATTGCATCGTATTGAATCTATAGTATATGCACATGTGGATTACATTGTATTAAATCTACAGTATATGTGTGTGGATTGCATCATATTGAATCTACAGTATATGTACATGTGGATTGCATCGTATTGAATCTACAGTATATGTACATGTGGATTGCAGCATATTGAATCTACAGTATATGTTTTTGTGGATTGCATCGTATTGAATCTACAGTATATGTACATGTGGATTACATTGTATTAAATCTACAGTATATGTGTGTGGATTGCATCAGATTGAATCTACAGTATATGTACATGTGGATTGCATTGTATTAAATCTACAGTATATGTGTGTGGATTGCATCAGATTGAATCTACAGCATATGTACATGTGGATTGCATCATATTGAATCTACAGTATATGTACATGTGGATTGCATTGTATTGAATCTACTGTATATGTACATGTGGATTGCAGCATATTGAATCTACAGTATATGTTTTTGTGGATTGCATCGTAATGAATCTACAGTATATGTACATTTGGATTACATTGTATTAAATCTACAGTATATGTGTGTGGATTGCATCATATTGAATCTACAGTATATGTACATGTGGATTGCATCGTATTGAATCTACAGTATATGTACATGTGGATTGCATCGTATTGAATCAAAAGTATATGTTTGTGTGGATTGCATTGTATTGAATCTACAGTAGATGTTTGTGTGGATTACTTCGTATTGAATCTACAGTATATGCTTGTGTGGATTGCATCGTATGGAATCTACAGTATATGTACACGTGGATAGCATCGTATTGAATCTACAGTATATGTTTGTGTGGACTGCATCATATTGAATCTACAGTATATGTACATGTGGATTGCATCGTATTGAATCTACAGTATATGTTTGTGTGGATTGCATCGTATGGAATCTACAGTATATGTACATGTGGATTGCATCGTATTGAATCTACAGTATATGTTTGTGTGGATTACATCGT
Source organism: Hemitrygon akajei (assembly GCF_048418815.1). NCBI lineage: Eukaryota > Metazoa > Chordata > Chondrichthyes > Myliobatiformes > Dasyatidae > Hemitrygon > Hemitrygon akajei. Next base: position 221,500,364 of record NC_133124.1, on the reverse strand, counting down.
ATTGAATCTACAGTATATGTACATGTGGATTGCATTGTATTGAATCTACAGTATATGTTTGTGTGGATCACATTGTATTGAATCTACAGTATATGTTTGTGTTGATTACATCGTATTGAATCTACAGTATATGTACATGTGGATTGCATTTTATTGAATCTACAGTATATGTTTGTGTGGATTACATCGTATTGAATCTATAGTATATGCTTGTGTGGATTGCATCGTATGGAATCTACAGTATATGTACATGTGAATATCATCGTATTCAATCAAAAGTATATGTTTGTGTGGATTACATCGTATTGAATCTAGAGTATATGTTAGAGTGGATTGCATCGTATTAAATCTACAGTATATGTTTGTGTGGATTACCTCCTAATTCATCTTCAGTATATGTTTGTGTCGATTACATCGTATTGAATCTACAGCATATGTACATGTGGATTGCATCGTATTGAATTTACGGTATATGTTTGTTTCGATTCCATCATATTGAATCTACTGTATATGTACATGTGGATTGTATCGTATTGAATCTACAGTATATGTACATGTGGATTACATCCTAATTCATCTACTGTATATGTTTGTGTGGATTAAATTGTATTGAATCTACAATATATGTAGATGTCAATTGCATCGTATTGAATGTACAGTATATGTTTGTATGGTCTACATTGTATTGAATCTACAGTATATGTACATCTGGATAACATCGTATTGAATCTACAGTATATTTTTATGTGGATTGCATCGTATTGAATCTTCAGTATATGTACATGTGGATTGCATCGTATTGAATCTACAGTATATGTTTGTGTGGGTTACATCGTATTGAATCTACAGTATATGTACATGTCGATTGCATCGTATTGAATCTACAGTATATGTACATGTGGATTACATTGTATTAAATCTACAGTATATGTGTGTGGATTGCATCATATTGAATCTACAGTATATGTACATGTGGATTACATTGTATTAAATCTACAGTATATGTGTGTGGATTGCATCGTATTGAATCTACAGTATATGTACATGTGGATTGCATCGTATTGAATCTACAGTATATGTACATGTGGATTGCATCATATTGAATCTACAGTATATGTTTTTGTGGATTGCATCGTATTGAATCTACAGTATATGTACATGTGGATTACATTGTATTAAATCTACAGTATATGTGTGTGGATTGCATCATATTGAATCTACAGTATATGTACATGTGGATTGCATCGTATTGAATCTACAGTATATGTTTTTGTGGATTGCATCGTATTGAATCTACAGTATATGTACATGTGGATTGCATCGTATTGAATCTACAGTATATGTACATGTGGATTGCATCATATTGAATCTACAGTATATGTTTTTGTGGATTGCATCGTATTGAATCTACAGTATATGTACATGTGGATTGCATCGTATTGAATCTACAGTATATGTTTGTGTGGGTTGCATCGTATTGAATCTACAGTATATGTACATGTGGATAACATCGTATTGAATCTACAGTATCTGTACATGTGGATTGCAGCATATTGAATCTACAGTATATGTACATGTGGATTGCATCGTATTGAATCTACAGTATATGTACTTGTGGATTGCAGCATATTGAATCTACAGTATATATTTTTGTGGATTGCATCGTATTGAATCTACAGTATATGTACATGTGGATTACATCGTATTGAATCTACAGTATGTGTACATGTGGATTGCATCGTATTGAATCTACAGTATATGTTTGTGTGGGTTACATCGTATTGAATCTACAGTATATGTACATGTGGATTGCATCATATTGAATCTACAGTATATGTACATGTGGATTGCATCATATTGAATCTACAGTGTATGTTTTTGTGGATTGCATCGTATTGAATCTACAGTATATGTACATGTGGATTACATTGTATTAAATCTACAGTATATGTGTGTGGATTGCATCATATTGAATCTACAGTATATGTACATGTGGATTGCATCGTATTGAATCTACAGTATATGTTTGTGTGGATTGCAGCATATTGAATCTACAGTATATATTTTTGTGGATTGCATCGTATTGAATCTACAGTATATGTACATGTGGATTACATTGTATTAAATCTACAGTATATGTGTGTGGATTGCATCATGTTGAATCTACAGTATATGTACATGTGGATAACATCGTATTGAATCTACAGTATATGTACATGTGGATTGCATCGTATTGAATCTACAATATATGTACATGTGGATTGCATCGTATTGAATCTACAGTATATGTACATGTGGATTGCATCGTATTGAATCTACAGTATATGTTTGTGTGGGTTGCATCGTATTGAATCTACAGTATATGTACATGTGGATAACATCGTATTGAATCTACAGTATATGTACATGTGGATTGCATTTTATTGAATCTACAGTATATGTTTGTGTGGATCACATTGTATTGAATCTACAGTATATGTTTGTGTGGATCACATTGTATTGAATCTACAGTATATGTTTGTGCGGATTTCATCGTATTGAATCTACAGTATATGTTTGTGTGGATTACATCGTATTGAATCTATAGTATATGCTTGTGTGGATTGCATCGTATGGAATCTACAGTATATGTACATGTGAATATCATTGTATTCAATCAAAAGTATATGTTTGTGTGGATTACATCATATTGAATCTAGAGTATATGTTTGAGTGGATTGCATCGTATTAAATCTACAGTATATGTTTGTGTGGATTACATCCTAATTCATCTTCAGTATATGTTTGTGTCGATTACATCGTATTGAATCTACAGCATATGTACATGTGGATTGCATCGTATTGAATTTACGGTATATGTTTGTTTCGATTCCATCATATTGAATCTACTGTATATGTACATGTGGATTGTATCGTATTGAATCTACAGTATATGTACATGTGGATTACATCCTAATTCATCTACTGTATATGTTTGTGTGGATTAAATTGTATTGAATCTACAATATATGTAGATGTCAATTGCATCGTATTGAATGTACAGTATATGTTTGTATGGTCTACATTGTATTGAATCTACAGTATATTTACATCTGGATAACATCGTATTGAATCTACAGTATATTTTTATGTGGATTGCATCGTATTGAATCTACAGTACATGTTTGTGTGGGTTACATCGTATTGAATCTATAGTATCTGTACATGTCGATTGCATCGTATTGAATCTACAGTATATGTACATGTGGATTAGATTGTATTAAATCTACAGTATATGTGTGTGGATTGCATCATATTGAATCTACAGTATATGTACATGTGGATTGCATCGTATTGAATCTACAGTATATGTACATGTGGATTGCAGCATATTGAATCTACAGTATATGTTTTTGTGGATTGCATCGTATTGAATCTACAGTATATGTTTGTGTGGGTTGTATCGTATTGAATCTACAGTATATGTACATGTGGATAACATCGTATTGAATCTACAGTATATGTACATGTGGATTGCATTTTATTGAATCTACAGTATATGTACATGTCGATTGCATCGTATTGAATCTACAGTATATGTACATGTCGATTGCATCGTATTGAATCTATAGTATATGCACATGTGGATTACATTGTATTAAATCTACAGTATATGTGTGTGGATTGCATCATATTGAATCTACAGTATATGTACATGTGGATTGCATCGTATTGAATCTACAGTATATGTACATGTGGATTGCAGCATATTGAATCTACAGTATATGTTTTTGTGGATTGCATCGTATTGAATCTACAGTATATGTACATGTGGATTACATTGTATTAAATCTACAGTATATGTGTGTGGATTGCATCAGATTGAATCTACAGTATATGTACATGTGGATTGCATTGTATTAAATCTACAGTATATGTGTGTGGATTGCATCAGATTGAATCTACAGTATATGTACATGTGGATTGCATCATATTGAATCTACAGTATATGTACATGTGGATTGCATTGTATTGAATCTACTGTATATGTACATGTGGATTGCAGCATATTGAATCTACAGTATATGTTTTTGTGGATTGCATCGTATTGAATCTACAGTATATGTACATTTGGATTACATTGTATTAAATCTACAGTATATGTGTGTGGATTGCATCATATTGAATCTACAGTATATGTACATGTGGATTGCATCGTATTGAATCTACAGTATATGTACATGTGGATTGCATCGTATTGAATCTACAGTATATGTTTGTGTGGGTTGCATCGTATTGAATCTACAGTATATGTACATGTGGATAACATCGTATTGAATCTACAGTATATGTACATGTGGATTGCATATTATTGAATCTACAGTATATGTTTGTGTGGATCACATTGTATTGAATCTACAGTATATGTTTGTGTGGATCACATTGTATTGAATCTACAGTATATGTATATCTGGATAACATCGTATTGAATCTACAGTATATTTTTATGTGGATTGCATCGTATTGAATCTTCAGTATATGTACATGTGGATTGCATCGTATTGAATCTACAGTATATGTTTGTGTGGGTTACATCGTATTGAATCTACAGTATATGTACATGTCGATTGCATCGTATTGAATCTACAGTATATGTACATGTGGATTAGATTGTATTAAATCTACAGTATATGTGTGTGGATTGCATCATATTGAATCTACAGTATATGTACATGTGGATTGCATCGTATTGAATCTACAGTATATGTACATGTGGATTGCAGCATATTGAATCTACAGTATATGTTTTTGTGGATTGCATCGTATTGAATCTACAGTATATGTACATGTGGATTACATCGTATTGAATCTACAGTATATGTGTGTGGATTGCATCATATTGAATCTACAGTATATGTACATGTGGATTGCATCGTATTGAATCTACAGTATATGTTTGTGTGGATTACATCGTATTGAATCTACAGTATATGTACATGTGGATTGCAGCATATTGAATCTACAGTATATGTTTTTGTGGATTGCATCGTATTGAATCTACAGTATATGTACATGTGGATTACATTGTATTAAATCTACAGTATATGTGTGTGGATTGCATCATATTGAATCTACAGTATATGTACATGTGGATTGCATCGTATTGAATCTACAGTATATGTACATGTGGTTTGCATCGTATTGAATCTACAGTATATGTTTGTGTGGGTTGCATCGTATTGAATCTACAGTAGATGTACATGTGGATAACATCGTATTGAATCTACAGTATATGTACATGTGGATTGCATCGTATTGAATCTGCAGTATATGTACATGTGGATTGCATCGTATTGAATCTACAGTATATGTACATGTGGATTGCATCGTATTGAATCTACAGTATATGTTTGTGTGGGTTGCATCGTATTGAATCTACAGTATATGTACATGTGGATAACATCGTATTGAATCTACAGTATATGTACATGTGGATTGCATCGTATTGAATCTGCAGTATATGTTGGTGTGGGTTACATTGTATTGAATCTACAGTATATGTACATGTGGATTGCATCGTATTGAATCTGCAGTATATGTTGGTGTGGATTGCATCGTATTGAATCTACAGTATATGTACATGTGGATTGCATCGTATTGAATCTACAGTATATGTTTGTGTGGGTTGCATCGTATTGAATCTACAGTATATGTACATGTGGATAACATCGTATTGAATCTACAGTATATGTACATGTGGATTGCATCGTATTGAATCTGCAGTATATGTTGGTGTGGGTTACATTGTATTGAATCTACAGTATATGTACATGTGGATTGCATCGTATTGAATCTGCAGTATATGTTGGTGTGGATTGCATCGTATTGAATCTACAGTATATGTACATGTGGATTGCATCGTATTGAATCTACAGTATATGTACATCTGGATTGCATTGTTTTGCTGCTGCAAAACAATAAATTCCATGACGTATATTATACCTGATGCTGATTCTGATTCTATTTCTAATTCTGATACAAGGAGCACTACCACAAGAAAGCAGTATCCATCATCAAGGCCCCCACCGTCCAGGGCATATCCTCTTCTCCCACCACCATCGGGCATAAGGTAGAGGAGGCTTTGGCTCCACACCACCTGTCAGGAGCAGCTGTTACTCTATAACCATCAGTCTCCTGAGGTGGCATGATAACTTCATTCACCACTCTGAACTGATTTGATCACTTTCAATGACTCTTTACAACTGACGTGCTCAGTATTATTTCTATATTTGTACAGTTTGTGTTCATTTGATTGGTTGCTTGTCAGATTTTGTTTACATGTTGTTCTTTTGTAGATTCTATTGTATTTCTTTATTGTTCCTGTTAAGTACCTGTAAGGAAATGAACTTCACACTAGCACATTGTACTTTGAAGTTGGAAGTGTTTGTTCCTGCTCCTATCTGTGCCCAGGTGCAAATTCAGTCTCTGCTAATCAGGTGATAGACTGAAGCTCATCCACAGATAATGGCCACTAATGGGTTAACGATTCTTGGTTTAAATTTATTATGAGAATATACAGAACGGAGGGGCTTTTGTATTGGTTTCTTGGCCACTGCCTCCCTCCCCACCCCAGCCAAAGACAGCCTGACCCAGCAATTACACGAGTCCCAGCACCACACTAAACTAAGTACCTCTTAACTATTGTTGCCTCCTCAATCACTCACAATAGGGAGATAATAGTTTCCAATTGTCCTTTGTCATTCTCCTTGGCTCCCTTGGAGCTAACCAGAAGCTGATTTAAACTCTTTAGTCCTTCAAGGGCTGAGGGAGCAGTCGTTTGTTTATTAGACACCAGACTAGGGATTATCCACTACTTTTCCTCAGGAGAAGGTTTCCGTTTATTCTGACAAATATTTGCACTTTCGGGATGTTCAAACAGAAACTTCTGTCAGGTAATAAAAGTGATCACATTAAATGAGGAAGTTAGTATTTCTAACCACCCTGGGACTCCATGAAATGTGCAATCTGAGATGCTTCCCGTCAGGTGGGAAAGGGGGAATGAATGAGATGGCATCAAGTTCAGTCTCAATGATCCCAAAACAGACCCACGTCGAGGGAGACTGACCCACTGTCACAGGGACAGTACTGGAGGAGGGTCATTAGTGAAGGAGGGTCGGTACTGGAGGAGGGTCATTAGTGAAGGAGCGTCGGTAGTGAAGGAGAGTCAGTACTGGAGGAGGGTCGATACTGAAGGAGGGTCGGTAGTGAAGGAGGGTTGGTACTGGAGGAGGTTCGGTACTGGAGGAGGGTCGGTAGTGAAGGAGGGTCGGTACTGGAGGAGGGTCGGTACTGGAGGAGGGTCGGTAGTGAAGGAGGGTCGGTACTGGAGGAGGGTCGGTAGTGAAGGAGGGTCGGTAGTGAAGGAGGGTCGGTAGTGAAGGAGGGTCGGTACTGGAGGAGGGATGGTAGTGAAGGAGAGTCGGTACTGGAGGAGGGTCGGTAGTGAAGGAGAGTCGGTACTGGAGGAGGGTCGGTACTGGAGGAGGGTCAGTAGTGAAGGGGAGTCGGTAGTGAAGGAGGGTCGGTACTGGAGGAGGGTCGGTACTGGAGGAGGGTCGGTAGTGAAGGGGAGTCGGTAGTGAAGGGGAGTCGGTAGTGAAGGAGGGTCGGTAGTGAAGGAGGGTCGGTACATGAGGAGGGTCAGTAGTGAAGGAGGGTCGGTACATGAGGAGGGTCGGTAGTGAAGGAGAGTCAGTACTGGAGGAGGGTCGGTAGTGAAGGAGGGTCAGTACTGGAGGAGGGTCGGTAGTGAAGGAGAGTCAGTACTGGAGGAGGGTCGGTAGTGAAGGAGAGTCGGTACTGGAGGAGGGTCGGTACTGGAGGAGGGTCGGTAGTGAAGGAGGGTCGGTAGTGAAGGAGGGTCGGTACTGGAGGAGGGTCGGTAGTGAAGGGGAGTTGGTAGTGAAGGAGGGTCGGTACATGAGGAGGGTCGGTAGTGAAGGAGAGTCAGTACTGGAGGAGGGTCGGTAGTGAAGGAGGGTCGGTACTGGAGGAGGGTCGGTACTGGAGGAGGGTCGGTAGTGAAGGAGGGTCGGTAGTGAAGGAGGGTCGGTACTGGAGGAGGGTCGGTAGTGAAGGAGGGTCTGTACTGGAGGAGGGTCGGTAGTGAAGGAGGGTCGGTACTGGAGGAGGGTCGGTACTGGAGGAGGGTCGGTAGTGAAGGAGGGTCGGTAGTGAAGGAGGGTCGGTAGTGAAGGAGAGTCGGTAGTGAAGGAGGGTCGGTACATGAGGAGGGTCGGTAGTGAAGGAGAGTCAGTACTTTAGGAGGGTCGGTAATGAAGGAGGGTCAGTACTGGAGGAGGGTCGGTACTGGAGGAGGGTCGGTAGTGAAGGAGGGTCGGTAGTGAAGGAGAGTCGGTTCTGGAGGAGGGTCGGTAGTGAAGGAGGGTCGGTACTGGAGGAGGGTCGGTAGTGAAGGAAGGTCGGTAGTGGAGAGTCGGTAGTGAAGGAGGGTCGGTACATGAGGAGGGTCGGTAGTGAAGGGGGGTCGGTACTGGAGGAGGGTCAGTAGTGAAGGGGAGTCGGTAGTGAAAGAGGGTCGGTACTGGAGGAGGGTCGGTACTGGAGGAGGGTCGGTAGTGAAGGGGAGTCGGTAGTGGAGAAGAGTCGGTAGTGAAGGAGGGTCGGTACTGGAGGAGGGTCGGTACTGGAGGAGGGTCGGTAGTGAAGGGGAGTCGGTAGTGAAGGGGAGTCGGTAGTGAAGGAGGGTCGGTAGTGAAGGAGGGTCGGTACATGAGGAGGGTCAGTAGTGAAGGAGGGTCGGTACATGAGGAGGGTCGGTAGTGAAGGAGAGTCAGTACTGGAGGAGGGTCGGTAGTGAAGGAGAGTCAGTACTGGAGGAGGGTCGGTAGTGAAGGAGAGTCAGTACTGGAGGAGGGTCATTAGTGAAGGAGAGTCGGTAGTGAAGGAGAGTCAGTACTGGAGGAGGGTCGGTAGTGAAGGAGAGTCGGTACTGGAGGAGGGTCGGTACTGGAGGAGGGTCGGTAGTGACGGAGGGTCGGTAGTGAAGGAGGGTCGGTACTGGAGGAGGGTCGGTAGTGAAGGAGGGTCAGTACTGGAGGAGGGTCGGTAGTGAAGGAGAGTCAGTACTGGAGGAGGGTCGGTAGTGAAGGAGAGTCGGTACTGGAGGAGGGTCGGTACTGGAGGAGGGTCGGTAGTGAAGGAGGGTCGGTAGTGAAGGAGGGTCGGTACTGGAGGAGGGTCGGTAGTGAAGGGGAGTTGGTAGTGAAGGAGGGTCGGTACATGAGGAGGGTCGGTAGTGAAGGAGAGTCAGTACTGGAGGAGGGTCGGTAGTGAAGGAGGGTCGGTACTGGAGGAGGGTCGGTACTGGAGGAGGGTCGGTAGTGAAGGAGGGTCGGTAGTGAAGGAGGGTCGGTACTGGAGGAGGGTCGGTAGTGAAGGAGGGTCTGTACTGGAGGAGGGTCGGTAGTGAAGGAGGGTCGGTACTGGAGGAGGGTCGGTACTGGAGGAGGGTCGGTAGTGAAGGAGGGTCGGTAGTGAAGGAGAGTCGGTAGTGAAGGAGGGTCGGTACATGAGGAGGGTCGGTAGTGAAGGAGAGTCAGTACTTTAGGAGGGTCGGTAATGAAGGAGGGTCAGTACTGGAGGAGGGTCGGTAGTGAAGGAGGGTCGGTAGTGAAGGAGAGTCGGTTCTGGAGGAGGGTCGGTAGTGAAGGAGGGTCGGTACTGGAGGAGGGTCGGTAGTGAAGGAGGGTCGGTAGTGAAGGAAGGTCGGTAGTGGAGAGTCGGTAGTGAAGGAGGGTCGGTAGTGAAGGAGGGTCGGTACATGAGGAGGGTCGGTAGTGAAGGGGGGTCGGTACTGGAGGAGGGTCGGTAGTGAAGGGGAGTCGGTACTGGAGGAGGGTCGGTACTGGAGGAGGGTCAGTAGTGAAGGGGAGTCGGTAGTGAAGGAGGGTCGGTACTGGAGGAGGGTCGGTACTGGAGGAGGGTCGGTAGTGAAGGGGAGTCGGTAGTGAAGGAGGGTCGGTAGTGAAGGAGGGTCGGTACATGAGGAGGGTCAGTAGTGAAGGAGGGTCGGTACATGAGGAGGGTCGGTGGTGAAGGAGAGTCAGTAGTGGAGGAGAGTCGGTAGTGGAGGAGGGTCGGTAGTGAAGGAGGGTTGGTAGTGAAGGGGAGTCGGTAGTGGAGGAGGGTCAGTACTTTAGGAGGGTCAGTAGTGAAGGAGAGTCAGTACTGGAGGAGGGTCGGTGGTGAAGGAGAGTCGGTAGTGGAGGAGAGTCGGTAGTGGAGGAGGGTCGGTAGTGAAGGAGGGTCGGTAGTGAAGGGGAGTCGGTAGTGGAGGAGGGTCAGTACTTTAGGAGGGTCGGTAGTGAAGGAGAGTCAGTACTGGAGGAGGGTTGGTGGTGAAGGAGAGTCGGTAGTGGAGGAGAGTCGGTAGTGGAGGAGGGTTGGTAATGAAGGAGGGTCGGTACTGGAGGAGGGTTGGTACTGGAGGAGGGTCGGTGGTGAAGGAGAGTCGGTAGTGGAGGAGAGTCGGTAGTGGAGGAGAGTCGGTAGTGGAGGAGGGTTGGTAGTGAAGGAGGGTCGGTAGTGAAGGATAGTCGGTACTGGAGGAGGGTCATTAGTGAAGGAGGGTCGGTACTGGAGGAGGGTCGGTGGTGGAGGAGAGTCGGTAGTGGAGGAGGGTCGGTAGTGAAGGAGGGTCGGTAGTGAAGGGGAGTCGGTAGTGGAGGAGGGTTGGTAGTGGAGGAGGGTCGGTACTGGAGGAGGGTCTGTACTGGAGGAGGGTCTGTACTGGAGGAGGGTCGGTGGTGGAGGAGGGTCGGTGGTGGAGGAGAGTCGGTAGTGGAGGAGAGTCGGTAGTGGAGGAGGGTCGGTAGTGAAGGAGGGTCAGTAGTGAAGGGGAGTCGGTAGTGGAGGAGGGTTGGTAGTGGAGGAGGGTCGGTAGTGAAGGGGAGTCGGTAGTGGAGGAGGGTCGGTGGTGAAGGAGAGTCGGTAGTGAAGGGGAGTCGGTAGTGGAGGAGGGTTGGTAGTGAAGGAGGGTTGGTAGTGAAGGAGGGTCGGTAGAGAAGGAGGGTCGGTACTGGAGGAGGGTCGCTACTGGAGGAGGGTCGGTGGTGAAGTGGGTCGGTGGTGAAGGTGGGTCGGTGGTGAAGGAGAGTCGGTAGTGGAGGAGAGTCGGTAGTGGAGGAGAGTCGGTAGTGAAGGAGGGTCGGTAGTGAAGGGGAGTCGGTAGTGGAGGAGAGTCGGTATTGGAGGAGGGTCGGTAGTGAAGGAGGGTCGGTAGTGAAGGGGAGTCGGTAGTGGAGGAGAGTCGGTAGTGAAGGAGGGTCGGTAGTGAAGGAGAGTCGGTAGTGGAGGAGAGTCGGTAGTGGAGGAGGGTCGGTAGTGAAGGAGGGTCGGTAGTGAAGGGGAGTCGGTAGTGGAGGAGAGTCGGTAGTGGAGGAGAGTCGGTAGTGGTGGAGGGTTGGTAGTGAAGGAGGGTCGGTAGTGAAGGGGAGTCGGTAGTGGAGGAGAGTCGGTAGTGAAGGAGGGTCGGTAGTGAAGGGGAGTTGGTAGTGAAGGAGGGTCGGTAGTGAAGGGGAATCGGTAGTGGAGGAGGGTCGGAACTGAAGGAGGGTCGGTAGTGGAGGAGGGTCAGAATGAGAATCAGCTTTAATATCACCGGAACATGATGTGAAATCTGTTAACCATGCGGAAGCAGTACAGTGGAGTTTATGGTCTTTTCTTCTTTCTATCTGCTCAGCAAGGGCAGTAGAGATGCCAGGCAGGATAGTTGAATACTTCTCTTGTGGGATGAGGGAAGGCAGGGAGAACTCCAGTGTCCCTGACGACTACAACTGCGAGGAGTGCACCCAGCTGCATCGTTACGGAGTTGGAGCTGGAACTGGATGATCTCCGGATCATTCGGGAGGCTGAAGGGGTGATAGATAGGACATGTGGAGAGGTAGTTACCTAAGGTGCAGGACACAGGAAACTGGGTGACAGTCAGGAAGAGGAAAGGGGATAAGGAGCCAGTGCAGAGTTGGAGCAGTGAAGGGCCATCTCCGTCAACAACAGGTCTATCACGTTGGATGCTCTTGAGGGGAGAGGGGATGACCTAACAGAGGAAAGTCACAGCAGTCTGGTCTCTGACACTGAGTCTGGCTCTGTGACTCAGAAGGGAAGGGGGGAGAAGAGACAAGTGGTGGTGAAAGGGAATTTGTTAGTCAGAGGAATTGATAAGAGGTTCTGTGGCTGCGAAGAAGATTCCTGGGTGCCAGAGTCTGGGACATTTCGGATTGAGTTCTCAGCATTCTCAAGTAGGAGGGTGAACAGCCAGAGGTCGTGGTCCAATGACATGGATAGGATGAGTGATGGGCTTCTGCATTGGGAGTTCAGGGAGTTAGGTGCTAAGTTAAAGGGCAGGACCTCCAGGGTTGTGATCTCAGGATTGCTACCCGTGCCACGTGCTAGTGAGGACAGAACTAGGAAGATTATACAGTTTAATATGTGGGTAAGACGTAGGTGTACAAGGGAGGGCAGATTTTTGAATCATTGGGCTTTCTTCCAGGGAAGGTGGAACTTGTACAGAAGGGCCGGTTTGCACCTGAATTGGAAGGGGATTAATATCCTAGCGAGAAGTTTGTTAATGCAGAAGGGTGGGGTTTAAACCAGAGTTACAGAGGGGTGGGAACCAGAGTGCAGGAACAGTTAGTGGAGAGGTTGTGGAGGCAGATTTTAGTGAGGCCTCAGACAAAGTCAGGAATCAAAAGGTCGAGCATGGGGCGACTAGTGACGTGAGCTGTGTATACTTCAATGCTACAAATATTGTAGGACAGGCAGATGAGCTCAGGGCATGGAACAAAACCTGTAATTATGACGTTGTAGCCATTAGTGAGACTTGGTTACGGGGGGGCAGGAACATGAGTGAAAACTACTTCACTCTGAGGGTCATGAGAGTGTGGAATGAGTTACCAGCACAAATGGTGAATGTCAGAATCAGAGTCAGGTTTAGTATCACCGGCTCAATTTCAACATTTAAGCGAAGTTTGGATAGGTACCTGGAGAGTAGGGGTATGAAGGGTTATGACCCCAGTGCAGGTCGATGGGACTAGGCAGTTTAAATGGTTTGGCATAGACTAAGTGGGATGAAGAGCCTGTTTCTGTGCTGTACTTATAACCATATAACAATTACAGCACGGAAACAGGCCATCTTGGCCCTTCTAGTCCGTGCTGAACTCTTAATCTCATCTAGTCCCACTGACCCGCACTCGGCCCATAACCCTCCATTCCTTTCCTGTCCATATACCTATCCAATTTTACTTTAAATGACAATACCGAACCTGCCTCTACCACTTCTACTGGAAGCTTGTTCCACACAGCTACCACTCTCTGAGTAAAGAAGCTCCCCCTTGTGTTACCCCTAAACTTTTGCCCCTTAACTCTCAACTCGTGTCCACTTGTTTGAGGTCACTAGTCGCACCATGCTCGACCTTCTGATTCCTGACTTTGTCTGAGGTCTTCTTATGACTCTAGAAAACTGAATTACAGTAAGTGGGTGTAAACATACAGAATAGTTACATAGGTCGTGCAAAAATAGAAATAAAGACATTGTGAGGTAGTGTTACAAACATGAGAAAATCTGCAGAGGCTGGAAATTCAAAGCAACAGGCACAAAATGCTGGACGAACTCGGGCAGCATCTATGGAAAAGAGTGAATAGTCGACGTCTCAGTCTGAAACCCTTCTTCAGTCCATAGATGCTGCCTGACCTGCTGAGTTCCTCCAGCAATTTGTGAGAGAGGTTGTGTTCATGGGCTCATGTCCATTCAGAAATTGGATGGCAGGCGGGAAGGAGCTGTTCCTGAATCATTGAGGGGCAAAAGTTTAGGGGTAACATGGGGGGGAACTTCTTTACTCAGAGAGTGGTAGCTGTGTGGAACGAGCTTCCAGTAGAAGTGGTAGAGGCAGGTTCAATATTGTCATTTAAAAAAAATTGGATAGGTATATGGACAGGAAAGGAATGGAGGGTTATGGGCTGAGTGCAGGTCGGTGGGACTAGGTGAGAGTAAGCGTTCGGCACGGACTAGAAGGGCCGAGATGGCCTGTTTCCGTGCTGTAATTGTTATATGGTTGAATGTGTGCCTTCAGGTTTCTGTACCTCCTTCCCAGTGGTAACAATGAGAAGAGGGTCTGTCCTGAGTGGTCGAGGGTCCTTAATGACGGACACTGCCACTTGCCGAGGAGATTGAGGCAAGCAAGGACCCCCCTCGACCACCCACCTTAACCGCGTTTTACAGGAGCACCATTGAGATCGTCCTGACAAGCTGCGTCCCCATCGGGTATGGGAACAGCAGAGCATCGGACAGGAATCCCCTACAAAGGACTGTGAGAACAGCCGGGACGATCACAGGGGTCTCCCTAATATCCGCCAGAGACGTTTATCAGGGGCACTGTGAACGCAGGGCCCTTGGTATTATTAAGGATCCCACCCATCAATCCGGCATCCTCGTTGACTTTCTACCTTCAGACAGGAGACTCGATGCATAAAGACAAGAACGGTCGGGGTGGGAAACAGTTTCTTCCCTCAGGCTGTTAGGCTTCTGAACTCCCGGCTGCTTCGTATTCAAAGTGTCACTGGATAATTTGTGGTGTATCCTACAATATTTAATTTATGCACTTTGCTTTGTTTATCTGTGCATAATTCATTTGTAGATCTAATAGTTATTTTCCTCAGTTATTGTGTGTTATCTGTTCTACAGTGTTCCACACCCTGCTCTGGAGAAATCTAGTTTTGTTTGATGGTATACATGTATACAGTTAATTGACAGTAAACTTGACTTGATCACACTGTGGGAGGGGCGGTACTGAGTGAGGGTCACACTGTGGGAGGGGTGGTACTGAGTGAGGGTCACACTGTGGGAGGGGCGGGTACTGAGTGAGGGTCACACTGTGGGAGGGGTGGTACTGAGGGAGGGTCACACTGTGGGAGGGGTGGTACTGAGAGAGAGTCACACTGTGGGAGGGATAGTACTGAGGGAGGGTCACACTGTGGGAGGGGTGGTACTGAGAGAGAGACACTGTGGGAGGGGTGGTACTGAGGGAGGGTCACAGGGAGAGACAGTACTGAGGGAGGGTCACACTATGGGAGGGGCGATACTGAGGGAGGGTCTCAGGGAGAGACAGTACTGAGGGAGGGTCACACTGTGGGAAGGGATGGTACTGTGGGAGGGTCACACTGTGGGAGGGGCGATGCTGAGGGAGGGTCTCAGGGAGAGACAGTACTGAGGGAGGGTCACACTACAGAGGGGCGATACTGAGGGAGGGTCTCAGGGAGAGACAGTACTGAGGGAGGGTCACACTACAGAGGGGCGATGCTGAGGGAGGGTCTCAGGGAGAGAGTACTGAGGGAGGGTCTCAGGGAGAGACAGTACTGAGGGAGGGTCACACTGTGGGATAGGTGGTACTGAGGGGGGTCACACTGTGGGAGGGGTGGTACTGAGGGAGGGTCACACTGTGGGAGGGGCGATGCTGAGGGAGGGTCTCAGGGAGAGACAGTACTGAGGGAGGGTCACACTACAGAGGGGCGATGCTGAGGGAGGGTCTCAGGGAGAGACAGTACTGAGGGAGGGTCACACTACAGAGGGGCGATGCTGAGGGAGGGTCTCAGGGAGAGACAGTACTGAGGGAGGGTCACACTGTGGGAGGGGCGGTACTGAGTGAGGGTCACACCGTGGGAGGGGTGATGCTGAGGGAGGGTCTCAGGGAGAGACAGTACTGAGTGAGGGTCACACCGTGGGAGGGGTGATGCTGAGGGAGGGTCTCAGGGAGAGACAGTACTGAGGGAGGGTCACACTGTGGTGGGTTCAGTACTGAAGATGAGGCGGTTCTGAGCAAGTGTCACACTATAAACAGGGCAGTACTGAGGGACTGCAGCACTCTAGGAGGTGGGGTGATATCTCCTATGGAACCATTGTCCTGTTGGTCAGCCAGCCCTGATCAACTACTACATTCTCCAAGGTATAAAAGATTCTGTGAGGAGCAGGATACTTTGTGATATCCGGGGGAGGGGGAGGCGTTGGCTATTTATCCCCCCATCAGCTGGGTAGTACTCCATTGCTGTGTATGGGATCTTTCTTTGCACAAATATACCACTGCATTTCTTAAGTTAGAACATGACCTTCAGTTCACTGTTTGTAAATGATTCAGAACTCTCTAAGGTTGTTGCCAGCGAAGCTTTGGGATGAATGTCCATCAGTGCTCAGGTGTCTCAGATATCAGGCAGATAGCGGACAGCTGGAAAGTGATGCTGGAGAGGTAATAATGGGGGTCAAAGAAATGGTGGACTAACTTAGTAAGATATTGTGCTAGTCTGCACTTTGGAAGACACTAGTAGTATGCCAGAATTTGGGAGTATCAGGGGGTGGAAGTGAGTGTAGGGGAAGGTGCTTGGGAAGCTGAAAGGTCAGAAGTTGGACGAGATGGATTGCATCCCGGGGTTCTGAAGGACGTAGCTGAAGAGATTGTGGAGGCATTAGACATGATCAGCTTTGGGCCCACTGGATAAAAAAAGATGTGCTGGCATTAGAGAGGGTTCAGAGGAAGCATCTCAAGAATGGTTCCATGAATGAAAGGGTTAATGTATGAGGAACATTTGATGGCTCTGAGTCTGTATTGCTGGAGTTTAGAAGAATAAGGGGGATCTCATTGAAACCTACTGAATATTAGATAAAGCAGACGTGGAAAAGATGTTTCCAATAGTAGAGCAGGCTAGGAGCAGAGGAAATGGCCTCAGAATAGAGAGGGGTTTGTTTAGAACAGAGATGAGGAGAGATTTCTTTAATCAGAGGTGGTGAATCTGCAGAATTCATTGCCACAGATGGCTGTGGAGGCCAAATCATTGGAAATATTTAAAGTGGAGATTGATAGGTTATTAATTAGTCAGGGCATCAAAAGTTATGTGAAGGCAGGAGAATGGGGTTGAGAGGGACAATAAATCAGCCATGATGGAATGGTGGAGCAGACTTGGGTGAAGGTTTCAGCCATAGATGTGTTGATAGAGTGAGTCAGGCTGTGCTTTGGAGTGAGATTGGAACATTTGCCTGATGCCATACAGACCTTTCCCCTACCCCTTAAGTCAATTCATATAAAATAAACCCACAGAACAAAACTGGTTCCTCACTGGGGATTAAATTCTGTGATGATTCAGACATGTTGGCTACAACCCCTAGTCCTGGGAAGTGATTACTCATTCTTCCAGCTCAATCCAGGTGACCTGTTCCTATCCTTCCATAGATGCTGTCTGATCCATTGAGTTCCTCCAATCATTTGTCTTTTGCTCCAGATTCCAGCATCTGCAGTCTTTTGTCTTTCCATTCTTCCAGCGATCTCCACCCACTGGGAGACAACCTCATCCATGCCTATAAGAATGTGTAGTTCATCAGCTCGTGTAGGCCAAGGAATGCAACAAGGCCATCATTTCTCTCAAAACAGACCTCTCCTCCACATGATGCCCTTTGCCAAGACGCCAAATATCCTACTCACTATCCCATCAGAAAGTAGCTGCTGTCCAGTGATACCCTGCCCAGGACCCCCCCACCCTGCTCATGGACTGTTTGTCCCACGGAGCATCCACACCACAACCATCAGACTCAGAAACAGTTACTTTCCCCAAGCAGCAAGGCTGATCAACACCTCCACCCATAACTCCACCACCACACCCCCAACCTCAACTTTACAATCTCCTATCAGTCCCCTTGTGTACAGACTCTCGGTGTCTAGCGTTACTTTATGGACATACAATTAATCTATGTATATAAGCTATTTTATGTATTTATATTTATTGTGGATTTTTAATATATTTATTCAGCTGGAATAGGCCCTTCCTTTGAGCCTCGCTGCCCAGCAAACCCCTGGTTTAATCCTGGCCTAATCACGGGACAATTTATAATGACCAATTAACCTACCAACCAGTATGTCTGGGTATGCATTGGTGGGAATTGAACCTGGGTTGCCTGTACTCCAAAGTGAGTGCTAACCACTACGTTGCTGTGCTGTGGTATTGTGTTCATTATCTTCTGTGTTATTTTTGTGTACTGCACCGGATCCAGAGAATCAATTATTTCATTCTCTTTGTACTTGTGCGCTGGAAATGACATCAAACAATCTTGAATTCAGTAATAGTTAGTCCCTCTGAGAATCACTGTCAGTAGATGATAAAAATCACATAAATTACATGACATAAACCACACAAGCCCTCACATCCATTCCATTCATCCCAAACATAATCCCTTCTAGTTCCCATATCCCTTTTCCTTCAGCCATCTGTCCAATTTATCATGAAAAGGATTCCTTAATCTCCACTTCCATTGCAAACTACACAAGTGAATTTATATTTATGTATTTACTGATTGATTGGGTGATTGATTGATACCCAATGTGGAGTAGACCCTTCCAGCATTTCAAACTGTGCCATCCAGCAATGCCCCGATTTAACCCTAACCTAATCCCAGGACAATTAACCCACTAACTGGTACAATTTAACCCTAACCTAATCCCAGGACAATTAACCCACTAACTGGTACAATTTAACCCTAACCTAATCCCAGGACAATTAACCCACTAACTGGTACAATTTAACCCTAACCTAATCCCAGGACAATTAACCCACTAACTGGTACAATTTAACCCTAACCTAATCCAGGATAATTAACTCACTAACTGTTACGTCTTTCGACTGTGGGAAGAAACCAGAGCACCTGAAGGAAACCCATGCATATCACAGGGAGCATGTACAGTCTCCTTACAGATGGCATCAGAATTGAACTCCAAACTCCAAGCTGTAATAAAGTTGTGCTAACTGCTACACTACCATGGTGGCCAAATCATGCTTTGGGGTTGGACGACACGGAAGACAGACTTAAAATCATTCCCTTTGGAATTAGCCATTTCTACCTGAGAAAATGTCTCTGGCTGTCCGCTCTGTCTGTGCCTCTTATTGTCTTCTACACCTCTATCAAGTCACCTCTCAGTGTCCTTTGCCCGTAATTTTATATGTTGTTACCAGCCACATCACTGCCTGGTATGGGCATTGCAAGGCATCTGCCTGCAAGACCCTGCAATGGATTGAGAGGACTGGTGAGAGAATCATTGGGGTCTTTCTCCCCCCATCTGGGCTATGTTCACTGAGCCCTCAGCATAGTCAAGGACCTCTCCCGACTGTCCCACGGTCTCCTTGGCCTCCTACTGTCAGGCAGAAAGTACCACAGTAAAAGAACAAGGGCTGTTCGGCTTCTTCCCCCAGGCTGTGAGACTTCTCAGCACCCGGTTACCACCCAGTATATGACAGCGCCAGTATCTGTATACAGCAACTATACGTAGTTTATTTAGCTTGTATATCACCAGACTACTTTCTTCTGTTAACATCATTGTTTTATTATCTGATGCACTGTATGTGATATACGTGCTGTTTTATGCTCCTTGGTCGCTGTATGTGATATACGTACTGTTTTATGCTCCTTGGTCGCTGTATGTGATATACATACTGTTTTATGCTCCTCGGTCGCTGTATGTGATATACGTACTGTTTTATGCTCCTTGGTCGCTGTATGTGATATACATACTGTTTTATGCTCCTTGGTCACTGTATGTGATATACATGCTGTTTTATGCTCCTTGGTCACTGTATGTGATATACGTGCTGTTTTATGCTCCTTGGTTGCTGTATGTGATATACGTACTGTTTTATGCTCCTTGGTTGCTGTATGTGATATACATACTGTTTTATGCTCCTTGGTCGCTGTATGTGATATACGTGCTGTTTTGTGCTCCTTGGTCGCTGTATGTGATATACATGCTGTTTTGTGCTCCTTGGTCACTGTATGTGATATACGTACTGTTTTATGCTCCTTGGTCGCTGTATGTGATATACATACTGTTTTATGCTCCTTGGTCACTGTATGTGATATACATGCTGTTTTGTGCTCCTTGGTTGCTGTATGTGATATACATGCTGTTTTGTGCTCCTTGGTTGCTGTATGTGATATACGTACTGTTTTATGCTCCTTGGTCACTGTATGTGATATACGTACTGTTTTATGCTCCATGGTCGCTGTATGTGATATACATACTGTTTTATGCTCCTTGGTTGCTGTATGTGATATACGTACTGTTTTATGCTCCTTGGTCACTGTATGTGATATACGTACTGTTTTATGCTCCTTGGTCACTGTATGTGATATACGTACTGTTTTATGCTCCTTGGTTGCTGTATGTGATATACGTACTGTTTTATGCTCCTTGGTCACTGTATGTGATATACGTACTGTTTTATGCTCCTTGGTCACTGTATGTGATATACGTACTGTTTTATGCTCCTTGGTCACTGTATGTGATATACGTACTGTTTTATGCTCCTTGGTCACTGTATGTGATATACGTACTGTTTTATGCTCCTTGGTCACTGTATGTGATATACGTACTGTTTTATGCTCCTTGGTCGCAGAGGAGCATTGTTTTGTTTGGCTGTATATATGTGTTGGCGCGTGGCCTAGTGGGCAAGGTATCAGACTAGTAACCTGAAGGTCATTGGTTCGAGCCTCAGCTGAGGCAGTGTGTTTGTGTCCTTGAGCAAGGCACTTAACAACACATTGCTCTGTGACGTCACCGGTGCCAAGCTCCATGGGTCCTAGTGCCCTTCCCTTGGACAACATTGGTGGCGTGGAGAGGGGAAGGCCCCCAGCTTGGGCAGCTGCCAGTCTCCCATACAGGGAGACTCCCATACAACCCTGCCCAGGCCTGCGCCCTGGAAACTCCAGGTGTAGATCCATGGTCTCTCGAGACCAACGGATGCCACCAAAAATATATGTTACATGGTCATACAACACAGAAACAGGCCCTTCCCCCCATCTAGTCCATGCTGAGCTGCTATTTCACCGAGTCCCATTAACCACATCTGAACCATAGCCCTCCATATACCCCCCACCCCTGTAGCTCTCCAAACGTCTTTGAAATGTTGCAGTCGAACCTGCGTCCACCACTTCCACAGACAGCTCATTCCACACTCTCACCAATCTGAGTGAAGAAGATCCTCCTCATGTACCCCTTAAACATTTCACCTCTCCCCCTTAACCTGTCACCTCTAGTTCTAGTCTCCCCCTATGCAGCCTATGTTTGTTTGAACAAGACATTTAAGGTGCTTGCCATCCACACTGGACAGGTGGTGGAATTCCTTAATGTAAAACATGTTCTGCTTGCTCTGTGCCTGGGCTGCAGGATTTCCCGGAAAGACTCATCTGGTTTGTGTACGGTTGACTGACAATAAAATTGAACTGAAATCACTCAGCCACTGTTGTATTATATGCCACTTAGGCAGTGATTTGAAGCCCCTCAGAACAGAATGGGTGATCAATAGCATGTGCTTTACTGAGACTCTACTGGATGTGATGATTTATGAATGCAGGCCTGATGATAAGGACAAATTAACAAACTGCACTCAGCTTATCAGAAGCAGAGGATGCAACAAATTCTCTCCTCACTTCCAAGATACAGATGTTCCTGTCCAGGCTGTCTTTGACAAAGGACACATTCTGCTGGGAGCGGGCGACATGCCAAGAGCACAGGGAGGGACATGTTGCCACGCTGTGGGGCACAAGACTATCATTCCTGCATATCTTGGCAGAGTGCTGAAGACCCACACTCAGTGTTTCAGAAACAGCTTCTTTCCCTCCGCCATCACATTTCTGAATGGTCCTTGAACCCATGAACACTACCTCAGTTATGATTCTATTTTGCACTATTTATTTCTTTTATACCTACAAGTAGTTTAATATTTCTGCTATACCTCTGCCTTAAAACAAACTGTTTTAAATGATATTCTGTAAATCAGTGGAAACTTCCTTTCCTTGTCCACTCTAGGGCTTTCAGTAATCCATAGGCTGCAATGAGATCCCCTCGTCCTTCTTCGAAAAGGAAGGTCAGAGTAATTTAGAAACATAGAAAACCGACAGCACAATACAGGCCCTTTGGCCCACAAAGCTGTGCCGAACATGAACTTACTTTAGAAATTACCTAGGGTTACACATAGCCCTCTATTTTCTAAGCTCCATGTACCTATCCAAAAGTCTCTTAAAAGACCCTATTGTATTTGCCTCCACCACCATCGCCAGCAGCCCATTCCGTGCTCTCACCACGCTCTGCATAAAGGCTACCCCTGACATCTCCTCTGTACCTACAGTACATGATTCTGTTTCTCAGTCTCACAGGCAGAGGGTGCTGGCCTCAAAGCTCAAAGTACATTTATTATTAAAGTACATAGAGGTCACCATATACAACCCTGAGATTCATTTACTTGTGGGCATACTCAGCAAATCCAAAATAGAATAATAGACATAGCAGAATCAATGATAAACCACGCTAGCTTGGGCATTCAACCACCGTGTAGAAGACAAAGAATTTTGCAAATACAAAAAGAAAGAAATAATAATAAGGAATAAATAAGCAATGACTATCAAGAACATGAGATGAAGGTTCCTTGAAAGTGAGTCCATAGGTTCTGCGAACATTTCAATGATGGGGCAAGTGAAGTTGAGTGAAATTCACTCCTTTGGTTCAAGAGCCTGATGGTTAAGGGTAATAACTGTTCCTGAACCTGGTGATGTGGGACCTGATGGTTGAGGGGTAATAACTGTCCCTGAACCTGGTGGCGTGGGACCTGATGGTTGAGGGGTAATAACTGTTCCTGAACCTGGTGGTGTGGGACCTGATGGTTGAGGGGTAATAACTGTTCCTGAACCTGGTGGTGTGGGACCTGATGGTTGAGGGGTAATAACTGTTCCTGAACCTGGTGGCGTGGGACCTGATGGTTGAGGGGTAATAACTGTTCCTGAACCTGGTGGTGTGGGACCTGATGGTTGAGGGGTAATAACTGTTCCTGAACCTGGTGGTGTGGGACCTGATGGTTGTAGGGTAATAACTGTTCCTGAACCTGGTGGTGTGGGATCTGATGATTGAGGGGTAATAACTGTTCCTGAACCTGGTGGTGTGGGACCTGATGGTTGAGGGGTAATAACTGTTCCTGAACCTGGTGGTGTGGGATCTGATGATTGAGGGGTAATAACTGTTCCTGAACCTGGTGGTGTGGGACCTGACGGTTGTAGGGTAATAACTGTTCCTGAACCTGGTGGTGTGGGATCTGATGATTGAGGGGTAATAACTGTTCCTGAACCTGGTGGTGTGGGACCTGATGGTTGTAGGGTAATAACTGTTCCTGAACCTGGTGGTGTGGGATCTGATGATTGAGGGGTAATAACTGTTCCTGAACCTGGTGGTGTGGGACCTGATGGTTGTAGGGTAATAACTGTTCCTGAACCTGGTGGTGTGGGACCTGATGATTGAGGGGTAATAACTGTTCCTGAACCTGGTGGTGTGGGACCTGATGATTGAGGGGTAATAACTGTTCCTGAACCTGGTGGTGTGGGATCTGATGATTGAGGGGTAATAACTGTTCCTGAACTTGGTGATGTGAGTTTTGAGGCTCCTGTACCACCTTCCTACTGGCAGCAGCAAGAACAGAGCATGACCAGGGTGGTGGGGGTCTCTGATGATGGATGCTGCTTTCCCGTGACAATGTTTCAATGGTGTGGAGGGCTTTATCATGAAGGATCAGGCCATATCCATTACTTTTTGTTGAACTTACCATTCAAGAGCAAGAGCACTGGTGTTTCCATACTAGGCTGTGATGCAGTCAGTCAGTATCGTCTCCACCACACACCCATCGAAGCTTGTCAAAGTTCAATTCCCATTCCAGAGGCAGGCATTACAGTCTATACTGTAGTACTGGGGGAGGGGCACTGAAGGAGGGTCACACTGTGGGAGGGGTGGTACTGGGGAGGGTCACACTGTGGGAGGGGTGGTACTGAAGGAGGGTCACACTGTGGGAGGGGTGGTACTGAGGGAGAGTCACACTGTGGGAGGGGTGGTACTGAGTGAGGGTCACACTGTGGGAGGGGTGATACTGAGTGAGGGTCACACTGTGGGAGGGGTGGTACTGTGGGAGGGGTGGTACTGAGGGAGAGTCACGCTGTGGGAGGGATGGTACTGAGGGAGGGTCACGCTGTGGGAGGGATGGTACTGAGGGAGGGTCACAGTGTGGGAGGGGCGGTACTGAGAGAGAGTCACACTGTGGGAAGGGTGGTACTGAGGGAGGGTCACACTGTGGGAGGGGTTGTACTGAGGGAGGGTCACACTGTGGGAGGGGTGGTACTGAGGGATGGTCACGCTGTGGGAGGGATGGTACTGAGGGAGGGTCACACTGTGGGAGGGATGGTACTGAGGGAGGGTCACACTGTGGGAGGGGTGGTGCTGAGGGAGGGTCACACTGTGGGGGAGGGTGGTACTGAGGGAGAGTCACACTGTTTGGGGGTGGTACTGAGGGAGGGTCACACTGTGGGAGGGGTGGTACTGAGGGAGAGTCACACTGGGAGGGGTGGTGCTGAGGGAGAGTCACACTGTGGGAGGGGTGGTACTGAGAGAGAATCACACTGTGGGAGGGGTGGTACTGAGTGAGGGTCACACTGTGGGAGGGTGGTACTGAGGGACGGTCACACTGTGGGAGGGGTGGTGCTGAGGGAGGGTCACACTGTGGGAGGGATGGTACAGAGTGAGGGTCACACTGTGGGAGGGGTGATACTGAGGGAGGGTCACACTGTAGGAAGGGCGGGTACTGAGAGAGAATCACACTGTGGGAGGGGTGGTACTGAGGGAGGGTCACACTGTGGGAGGGTGGTACTGAGGGACGGTCACACTGTGGGAGGGGTGGTGCTGAGGGAGGGTCACACTGTGGGAGGGGTGGTACTGAGGGAGGGTCACACTGTGGGAGGGGTGGTACTGAGGGACGGTCACACTGTGGGAGGGGTGGTGCTGAGGGAGGGTCACACTGTGGGAGGGATGGTACTGAGAGAGAGTCACACTGTGGGAGGGGTGGTACTGAGGGATGGTCACGCTGTGGGAGGGATGGTACTGAGGGAGGGTCACACTGGGAGGGGTGGTACTGAGGGAGGGTCACACTGTGGGAGGGGTGGTACTGAGTGAGGGTCACACTGTGGGAGGGGTGGTACTGAGGGAGAGTCACACTGTGGGAGGGGTGGTACTGGGGAGGGTCACACTGTGGGAGGGATGGTACTGAGGGAGAGTCACACTGTGGGAGAGGTGGTACTGGGGAGGGTCACACTGTGGGAGGGGTGGTACTGAGAGAGAATCACACTGTGGGAGGATTGGTACTGTGGGAGGGTCACACTGTGGGAGGGGTGATATTGAGGGAGGAAATGGGAGTTGGCCTAGGACCTATCCAGCTTCTTTTTGGGAAATGGGAACCATTTGCCCTCTTCCTCTGCAAGTGAGTGGTGCTGATAAGCATATTGCCGATGCAGGGCACACACTGAGCTTGGTGAAGCCACCACAAAGACTTCATGGAGGAATGGATCACAAAGTCCTCCCAACACTGCACAATAAAGAGCTATATCCTGGGTGAAACTCATTCTCTGCTATGGAGGGGTCACCATTCAGAATCGGGAAAAGCTACAGGAAGTCTGAACACAGCCAACTCCATCGTGGGCACTCGTCTCACGTAGACTGCAGGTAGACTGGGAGAATCAGAATGGTACTGGACCCCAAGAAAGGGAGTTTGTGGAGTGCCTCCGAGATGGATTCTTAGAACAGCTTGTACTGGAGCCTACCAGGGAGAAGGCAATTCTAGATTTAGTGTCGTGCAATGAACCGGATTTGATCAGGAACCTGGAGGTAAAGGAACCATTAGGAGGTAGTGACCATAATATGATAGATGATAGATAGATAGATAGATAGATAGATAGATAGATAGATAGATAGATAGATAGATAGATAGATACTTTATTCATCCCCATGGGGAAATTCAACTTTTTTTCAATGTCCCATACACTTGTTGTAGCAAAACTAATAACATACAATACTTAACTCAGTAAAAAAAATATGATATGCATCTAAATCACTATCTCAAAAAGCATTAATAATAGCTTTTAAAAAGTTCTTAAGTCCTGGCGGTTGAATTGTAAAGCCTAATGGCATTGGGGAGTATTGACCTCTTCATCCTGTCTGAGGAGCATTGCATCGATAGTAACCTGTCGCTGAAACTGCTTCTCTGTCTCTGGATGGTGCTATGTAGAGGATGTTCAGAGTTTTCCATAATTGACCGTAGCCTACTCAGCGCCCTTCGCTCAGCTACCGATGTTAAACTCTCCAGTACTTTGCCCATGACAGAGCCCGCCTTCCTTACCAGCTTATTAAGACGTGAGGCGTCCCTCTTCTTAATGCTTCCTCCCCAACACGCCACCACAAAGAAGAGGGCGCTCTCCACAACTGACCTATAGAACATCTTGAGCATCTCACTACGTTTTAACCTACAATTTGAGAAGGAGAAGGGAAAATCGGATGTGTCAGTATTACAGTTGAACAAAGGGAACTATGGAGCTATGAGGGAGGAGCTGGCCAAAGTTCAATGGAACAATACCCTAGCAGGGAAGACAGTGGAACAACAATGGCCGGTATTTCTAGGAAAAATGCAGAAGGTGCAGGATCGGTTCATTCCAAAGAGGAAGAAAGATCCTAAGGGGAGAAAGGGGCGGCCGTGGCTGACGAGGGAAGTAAAGGGCAGTATAAAAATAAAAGAGAAGAAGTATAACATAGCAAAGATGAGCGGGAAACCGGAGGACTGGGAAGCTTTTAAAGAGCAACAGAAGATAACAAAAAAGGCAATACGCCAAGAAAAAATGAGGTACGACAGTAAACTAGCCAAGAATACAAAGGAGGATAGTAAAAGCTTCTTTAGGTATGTGAATAGCAAAAAAATAGTTAAGACCAAAATTGGGCCATTGAAGACAGAAACGGGTGAATTTATTATGGGGAACAAGGAAATGGCAGACGATTGAACAGGTACTTTGGATCTGTCTTCACTAGGGATGACACAAACAATCTCCCAGATGTAATAGTGGCCAAAGGAACTAGGGTAAAGGATGAACTGAAGGAAATTTATATTAGGCAAGAAATGGTGTTGGATAGACTGTTGAGTCTGAAGGCTGATAAGTCCCCAGGACCTGATGGTCTGCATCCCAGGGTACTTAGAGGTGGCTCTAGAAATCATGGATGTATTGGTAATCATTTTCCAATGTTCTATAGATTCAGGAACAGTTCCTGCTGATTGGAGGGTGGCTAATGTTGTCCCACTTTTCAAGAAAGGAGGGAGAGAGAAAACAGGGAATTATAGACCGGTTAGCTTGACGTCAGCGGTGGGAAAGATGCTGGAGTCAATTATAAAAGAGGAAATTAAGACACATTTGGATAGCAGTAGAAGGATCAGTCCGAGTCAGCATGGATTTATGAAGGGAAAATCATGCTTGACTAAACTTCCGGAGTTTTTTGAGGATGTAACTATGAAAATGGACAAGGGAGAGCCAGTGGATGTAGTGTACCTGGACTTCCAGAAAGCTTTTGATAAAGTCCCGCATAGGAGATTAGTGGGCAAAATTAGGGCACATGGTATTGGGGGCAAAGTACTGACATGGATTGAAAATTGGCTGGCTGACAGGAAACAAAGAGTAGCGATTAACGGGTCACTTTCGGAATGGCAGGCTGTGACCAGTGGGGTACCGCAAGGTTCGGTGCTGGGACCACAGCTGTTTACAATATACATTAATGATTTAGATGAAGGGATTAAAAGTAACATTAGCAAATTTGCCGATGACACAAAGCTGGGTGGCAGTGTGAAATGTCAGGAGGATGTTATGAGAATGCAGGGTGACTTGGACAGGTTGGGTGAGTGGGCAAATGTATGGCAGATACAGCTTAATGTGGATAAATGTGAGGTTATCCACTTTGGTGGCAAGAACAGGAAGGCAGATTACTATCTAAATGGAGTCAAGTTAGGAAAAGGGGAAGTACAACGAGATCTAGGTGTTCTTGTACATCAGTCAGTGAAAGCAAGCATGCAGGTACAGCAGGCAGTGAAGAAAGCTAATGGCATGCTGGCCTTTATAACAAGAGGAATTGAGTATAGGAGTAAAGAGGTCCTTCTGCAGTTGTACAGGGCCCTGGTGAGACCCCACCTGGAGTATTGTGTGCAGTTTTGGTCTCCAAATTTGAGGAAGGACATTCTTGCTATTGAGGGAGTGCAGCATAGGTTCACAAAGTTAATTCCCGGAATGGCGGGACTGTCATATGTTGTAAGATTGGAGCGACTGGGCTTGTATACACTGGAATTTAGAAGGATGAGAGGGGATCTGATTGAAACATTTAAGATTATTAAGGGATTGGACACGCTGGAGGCAGGAAGCATGTTCCCGCTGATGGGTGAGTCCAGAACTAGAGGCCACAGTTTAAGAATAAGGGGTAGGGCATTTAGAACAGAGATGCGGAAAAACATTTTCACCCAGAGAGTGGTGGATATGTGGAATGCTCTGCTCCAGAAGGCAGTGGAGGCCAAGTCTCTGGATGCATTCAAGAGAGAGTTAGATAGAGCTCTTATAGATAGCGGGGTCAAGGGATATGGGGAGAGGGCAGGAACAGCGTACTGATTGTGTCTGATCAGCCATGATCACAGTGAATGGCGGTGCTGGCTAGAAGGGCCGAATGGCCTACTCCTGCACATACTGTCTATTGTCTCCCCAGCTTCAAAGGCACCTTCAAAAGGCGATGCCTCAAAAAGGTGTCATCAGTCATTCAGGACACCCACCACCCAGGACACGCCCTTTTCTCACTGCTGCCATCAAGGAGAAGTTACAGGAGCCTGAAGACACACACTCAACATTTCAGAAACAGCTTCTTCCCATCCACCATCAAGTTTCTGTATGGACAATGAACCCATGTACACTACTTCATTCCTTTTTACTTTCATTTTTGTTCTCTTTTTGCACTACTTACTTAATTTTGTTTTTATATATATTTCTTACTGTAATTTATCAATTTTATTATTATGTATTGCAATGTAATGCTGCTGCAAAACAGCAAGTTTAACAAGATATTCCAGTGATATTAAACCTGATTCTGATTTTCATGAAACATTTAGGAAAGTAATATTTACGTAATGTAAGCAAATCAGGGAGGAGTATCCCAGCTTGTGGCATTGCGGCCTGGCAGGGAAACTGATGCACCATCAATAACTCACTCTGCGACGTAAGAAGCGAGATATCTGCTTTTATTGACTGGAAGAATGAACAACACTACATCCTGGAGAATGAGGCCAGGCTCAGGCCTCAATCGCCTTTATACAGGGGTCTGTGGGAGGAGCCACAGGAGCAGTCCAGACAGGTATATGTAGTTCACCACAGAAACACCAATGCTCAGGCAGGGAAAACCTCCAGAAAGTAGCAGACACAGTTCAGTCCATCACAGGCAATTCCACCACCCCCCCACCACCACCATTGAGTACATTTACGTGGAGCGTTGCCATATGAAAGCACCATCCATCATCAAGGACCGTCACCACCCAGGCCGTGCTCTCTTCCCACTACTACCGTCTAGCAGGAGGTACAGGAACCTTAGGTCCCACACTACCACATTCAGGAACAGTTAATACCCCTCAACCATCAGGTTCCTGAGGTGGCGTGGATAACTTCACTCACCTCAACACTACAGATTCACTTTCAACTGTACAACTCATGTTCTCGGTATTTCTTTATTCACAGTTTGTCTTCTTTTGCACATCAGTTGTCAGGTTTTGTTTATGTCTGGTTTTATTGTACATTCTATTGTATTCTTTATTTTTCCTGCCAATGCCTGCAAGAAAGTGAATCTCAAGGTACTGCTGTATGTGGTGACATATTCGTACTTTGATAATACAATTACTTTGAACTTTGCGTGTAATGAAGTACTAGGTACAGTGAATGACGACAAGAAAAGGCCCAAATGATGCCATTGCAAATTGTTGGAAAACAAGTTCCCAGAGAAGGAAGTACTGTGAATGTTGTTGAACCTCTGTCAGTTTAATATTACCGAGAAGCCATATTGCAGGAAATTCGAGTCAATCTCATTGCCCTGGGACTGGAATCACAACTGCAGCTGGACTAGGAACAGAAGGGAAAGATTTTAAAGAGAAAGATAATGATTAGCTTTATTTGTCACATTTGCATTATAAGCGTCAAATCAAGTCAGCAAGGATTATGCTGGGGCAGCCCACAAGCGTTGCCGTGCTTTCAGCACCAATATAGTATGCCCGCAACTCACTAACTCTAACCACCTATCTTCGGAATGCAGGAGGAAACCATGGGGCCATGAGGAGGACGCACAAAACCCTGACAGACAGTTGTGGGAACTTACAGCTAGCACTATATAACATAACACTAATCGCATTGCCACCGAAAGGAATAGGAAGGGAAGTTTTCTACACAGAGGATGGTGAGTAGATGATACAAGATGCTAGAGGAAGTGGTAGAGGTTGGTACAATTACAATGTTTAAAAGACATTTGGACAGATACATGGACAGGAAAGATTTAGACCAGGGGTTTATGCCATTAACTGAGGGGGTTTGTGAACCCCAGGTTGGGAACCCCTGGTCTAGAGGGATGTGTGGGCAAATGCTTCCATGGAATTTATTGGTTTCGTGGCTGCCTACAGGAGGGCTGATATATTCTGTCGTACATACATAGGGCAGTTATATTCTGCATACATAGTTTCATAATAAATGTACTTTGAATACAGGCAAATGTTTCTAGCTCAGGTAGACAACATACAAAATGCTGGAGGAACTCAATAAGTCAGGCACCATCTCGAGGCCTCGGCTGAAATGGTTTATTCAACTCCCTAGATGCTGACTGGCCTGCTGAGTTCCTCCAGCTTTTTATGTGTGTTGCTCTGGATTTCTAGCATCTGCAGAATCTCTTGTGCTTATAGCTCAGCTAGACAACTTGGCTAGACCAAAAGGCCTGTTTCGGTGCTGCATGAAGGAGAGGGGGGAACAGCTGGGCTGAATGGCCAGTTTGCTGGCTGACACTGTAACCACAGTCAGTGTCTGAGCTTGAAACAGACCTGCCTGGGCCAGATGAGACGCCCGAGCTGGCACTGTATTCAGAAGGAACCTGAGCCCATAACAAAGGCATTCCTTTGGTTTGTAAATGTCCACACACATGCACCGCACAGCCCACAGGATAACGGGAGATAGCAGTGCATTGCGTTGAGTGTGGGCGGGGGCAGGGATAGAGTGTTGAGCTGTAAGCTTACTGTTTATCTACGTTGGGACAGCTGCATCTCTAGGGGGGTTGGTGCACATAGCCACACTCTCCTGGCAATTGGACATTGTTTCTACTGTCCTGTTATCTCAGCCAGATAGGAAGCACCAGGCATCCGACAGGAGCAACGGCCACAATTCATCGCAGTAAAGGGAAGCTTGTGCACAGAATCATTACACTGTGGGAATTTCGGGAGATCTACGCGGATTACTAACTCATTACATTAGTCGCTATGTCCAGTACTGTTGCAAAGCCAGGGGTCAAGCTGTCAGACTGTGCGAGGAGAGTGGTCAAGCTAGAGTGTTCAGGTGGACCCTGAAGGAAGGGTGAACAGAGCAGAGAGAATTGTTTGCCACGATCACACTGCAGGGGAGGGAAACTGGCCTCTCGGCCACATTTGGTCCACGTGCACTGCTCTGGGGGAGGCCAAGGACTGGAATCTTGCCACATCGTGCACATTCCAACAGCAACCCAGACAACAAGATATCTCCGATGAAGGGTTTCAGCCTGAAACGTCGTCACTACCTCCTCCCATAGATGCTGTCTGGCCTGCTGAGTTCTGCCAGCATTTTGTGTTTTTATTAACAAGATATCTTCCTGGCTCCCCAGCCTAACAGTTTCCTTGTAACTGAGGTGATGGAGATTTTGGAATTTAAATCTCATCAGAGCAGAATGATGGCAATGGAATTCAAAGCAGCCTACTGGAACCCCTCACAAATATTCTTCAAGGATAGAAGACAAGCAGTCCAGTGCTAATTGTGGCATTTAATGTGAACTCAGTCATTAACATGACGCCATCACAAAATATGTAACATCTAGAGGTGAAGAACTCTCAGACTGAAGAACAATTCCAGTTTTCAAAAGTACGTGTGGCTCACATTGAAAGGATTGCATTCTTATCATGGTAGTCCAACAGCTCATATACATTAATCCTTTTATTCCTGATTCCAAGAATGAAAGGGTTAATGTATGAGGGGTGTTTAATAGCTCTGGGCCTGTGCACACCAGAGCTTAGAAGAATGAGGGGAAGCTCTCATTGAAACCTACCCAGAACGTTGTCGCACGAAAGCAGCAGCCATCATCAGGGACCCCTTTCTCTCTGGCTGCTGCCATCAGGAAGAAGGTAGAGGAGCCTCAGGACCCACACCACCAGGTTTAGGAACGGTTATTACCCTCAACCACCGGGCTCTTGAAATAAAGGCAATAACTTCTCTCAACTACACTTGCCCTATCTCTGAACTGTTCCCATAACCTATGGAGTCATTTTCATGGACACTTCATCTCCTGTTCTCAATAATTATTGCATATCTATTTATTATTACTGTTATTATTATTATTTCTTTTTCCTCTTCTGTTAGTATTTGCACAGTTTGTTGTCCTTTACACATGGGATGAATGCTCAAGTTGGTGCGGTCTTTCATTGATTCTGTTTTGGTTATTATTCTGTTTTGGATTTATTGCATATGCCTGCAAGAAACTGAATCTCAGGGTTGTATATGGCGACATATATGATAATAAATTTTACTTTGAACTTTGAATCTATCAAACATTGAAAGGCTCAGACAGAGTGGATGTGGAAAGGATGTTTCCTATAGGGGGTGAGTTTAGGACCAGCGGCCACAGCCTCAGAATACAAGGATGTCTCTTTAGAACAGAGATGAGGAGGAATTTCTTTAGGCAGAGAGTGGTGAATCTGTGGAATTCATAGCCACAGACGGCTGTGGAGGCCAAGTCATTGGGCATATTTAAAGCAGAAGTTGATAGGTTCTTAATTAGTCAGGGTGTTACAGGTTAAGGGGGGAAGCCAGGAAAATGGGGTTGACAAGGATAATAAATCTGCCATTATGGAATGGCAGGGCATATCTCAATGGGCTGAATGGCCTTATTTTTTCCTATGTCTGATATGACATGAGAAGCTCGTTGAGAATACCTTCATACACTGACATCATCAGCACTGCAAGAGGCTGACTGACAGAGTAATGCTGACTGAAGGATAAATACTCAAAGAGACACCAAGGAGAACTCTGTCGTTCAATACGTTCATAGAAAACATACAGCACAATATAGGCCCTTCAGCCCACAAAGCTGTGCCAACCCTTTCTAAAAGGACCTTTCTCATCTGAGGCAGATTTAAAATCTCATCTGAAGGAAAACACCCAAGACATGTCAGTGTAGAGTTCATGTCCCAGTTTAAGGGATGAACTAATGACTTTTGACCTTAGAGGGCAAGGGGTCTACAACACCATACAAGGGCAAGGCTGCATGCTTCTGAATCAGAAGTTGTGGGTTCAGTTCCTACTCCAGAAACTTGGAGACAAAGATCTAGACTGAAGCTCCTGTGCACACAGAAAGAGATGGCTTCTTTTGGATGAAATTTTAAACTGAAGCCCTGTCTCTTCTCTTTAGTTGATGAAAAAAAGGGGAAGGAATTCACTTGAACATTCTAGCCAATATTTATTCTTTAATCAAGAACACTAAGATAAGACTACCAGATCAATCAATTCAGAAAGGGTAAGACAAAGAAGCACAAACCAATCCTCATAGAGGGATCAGAAGTGGAGAGAGTGAGCAGCTTCAAGTTCCTGGGTGTTCGTATCTCTGAGGATCTAGCCTAGTCCCAACATATTGATGCAGCTATAAAGCAGGTGAGATTGCGGCTATATTTCATCAGGAGTTTGAGGAAATTTTGTTTGTCACCTAAAACACTTAAAAAAACTTCTCCAGATGTACCATTCTGACAGGCTGCATCACTGTCTGGTATGGGGTGGGTGACCATTCTGACAGGCTCCATCACTGTCTGGTATGGGGGGGGTGACCATTCTGACAGGCTGCATCACTGTCTGGTATGGGGGGGGTGACCATTCTGACAGGCTGCATCACTGTCTGGTATGGGGGGGGGTGACCATTCTGACAGGCTCCGTCACTGTCTGATATGGGGGTGGTGACCATTCTGACAGGCTGCATCACTGTCTGGTATGGGGGGTGTGACCATTCTGACAGGCTGCATCACTGTCTGGTATGGGGGGGGTGACCATTCTGACAGGCTCCATCACTGTCTGGTATGGGGGGGGTGACCATTCTGACAGGCTGCATCACTGTCTGGTATGGGGGGTGGGTGACCATTCTGACAGGCTCCATCACTGTCTGGTATGGGGGGTGGGGTGACCATTCTGACAGGCTCCATCACTGTCTGGTATGGGGGGGGTGGGTGACCATTCTGACAGGCTCCATCACTGTCTGGTATGGGGGGGTGGGTGACCATTCTGACAGGCTCCATCACTGTCTGGTATGGGGGGGGTGACCATTCTGACAGGCGGCATCACTGTCTGGTATGGTGGGTGACCATTCTCACAGGCTCCATCACTGTCTGGTATGGGGGGGGGGTGACCATTCTGACAGGCTCCATCACTGTCTGGTATGGGGGGGGTGACCATTCTGACAGGCTCCATCACTGTCTGGTATGGGGGGGGTGACCATTCTGACAGGCTGCATCACTGTCTGGTATGGGAGGGGTGACCATTCTGACAGGCTCCATCACTGTCTGGTATGGGGGTGGGTGACCATTCTGACAGGCTGCATCACCGTCTGGTATGGGGGGGTGGGTGACCATTCTGACAGGCTCCATCACTGTCTGGTATGGTGGGTGACCATTCTCACAGGCTCCATCACTGTCTGGTATGGGGGGGGGGTGACCATTCTGACAGGCTCCATCACTGTCTGGTATGGGGGGGGGTGACCATTCTGACAGGCTCCATCACTGTCTGGTATGGGGGGGGGTGACCATTCTGACAGGCTGCATCACTGTCTGGTATGGGAGGGGTGACCATTCTGACAGGCTCCATCACTGTCTGGTATGGGGGTGGGTGACCATTCTGACAGGCTGCATCACCGTCTGGTATGGGGGGGTGGGTGACCATTCTGACAGGCTCCATCACTGTCTGGTATGGGGGGGTGACCATTCTGACAGGCTCCATCACTGTCTGGTATGGGGGGGTGACCATTCTGACAGGCTCCATCACTGTCTGGTATGGGGGGGGTGACCATTCTGACAGGCTGCATCACTGTCTGGTATGGGGGGGGGGGTGACCATTCTGACAGGCTCCATCACTGTCTGGTATGGGGGGGGGGGGTGACCATTCTGACAGGCTGCATCACCGTCTGGTATGGGGGGGGGTGACCATTCTGACAGGCTCCATCACTGTCTGGTATGGGGGGGGTGACCATTCTGACAGGCTCCATCACTGTCTGGTATGGGGGGGGGGGGGTGACCATTCTGACAGGCTCCATCACTGTCTGGTATGGGGGGGGGGGGGTGACCATTCTGACAGGCTGCATCACCGTCTGGTATGGGGGGGGTGACCATTCTGACAGGCTCCATCACTGTCTGGTATGGGGGGGGTGACCATTCTGACAGGCTCCATCACTGTCTGGTATGGGGGGGGGGGGGTGACCATTCTGACAGGCTCCATCACCGTCTGGTATGGGGGGGTGACCATTCTGACAGGCTCCATCACTGTCTGGTATGGGGGGGGGGGGGTGACCATTCTGACAGGCTCCATCACTGTCTGGTATGGGGGGGGGGTGACCATTCTGACAGGCTCCATCACCGTCTGGTATGGGGGGGGTGACCATTCTGACAGGCTCCATCACTGTCTGGTATGGGGGGGGGTGACCATTCTGACAGGCTGCATCACTGTCTGATATGGGGGGGGGGTGACCATTCTGACAGGCTCCATCACTGTCTGGTATGGGGGGTGGGGTGACCATTCTGACAGGCTGCATCACTGTCTGGTATGGGGGGGGGTGACCATTCTGACAGGCTCCATCACTGTCTGGTATGGGGGGTGGGGTGACCATTCTGACAGGCTGCATCACTGTCTGGTATGGGGGGGGGGTGACCATTCTGACAGGCTGCATCACTGTCTGGTATGGGGGGGGTGACCATTCTGACAGGCTGCATCACTGTCTGGTATGGGGGGTGTGTGACCATTCTGACAGGCTCCATCACTGTCTGGTATGGGGGGGGGGTGACCATTCTGACAGGCTCCATCACTGTCTGGTATGGGGGGTGGGTGACCATTCTGACAGGCTCCATCACTGTCTGGTATGGGGGGGGGGTGACCATTCTGACAGGCTGCATCACTGTCTGGTATGGGGGGGGGGTGACCATTCTGACAGGCTCCATCACTGTCTGGTATGGGGGGGGTGGGGTGACCATTCTGACAGGCTGCATCA
Organism: Hemitrygon akajei; assembly: GCF_048418815.1. Taxonomy (NCBI): domain Eukaryota; kingdom Metazoa; phylum Chordata; class Chondrichthyes; order Myliobatiformes; family Dasyatidae; genus Hemitrygon; species Hemitrygon akajei. The sequence continues at coordinate 221,463,900 of NC_133124.1, read as the reverse complement.
CTGTCTGGTATGGGGGGGGGGGTGACCATTCTGACAGGCTGCATCACTGTCTGGTATGGGGGGGTGTGTGACCATTCTGACAGGCTGCATCACTGTCTGGTATGGGGGGGGGGTGACCATTCTGACAGGCTGCATCACTGTCTGGTATGGGGGGGGGGTGACCATTCTGACAGGCTCCATCACTGTCTGGTATGGGGGGGGGTGACCATTCTGACAGGCTGCATCACTGTCTGGTATGGGGGGGGTGTGTGACCATTCTGACAGGCTGCATCACTGTCTGGTATGGGGGGGGTGTGTGACCATTCTGACAGGCTGCATCACTGTCTGGTATGGGGGGGAGGGGGTGACCATTCTGACAGGCTCCATCACTGTCTGGTATGGGGGGGGGTGACCATTCTGACAGGCTCCATCACTGTCTGGTATGGGGGGGGTGACCATTCTGACAGGCTGCATCACTGTCTGGTATGGGGGGGGTGACCATTCTGACAGGCTGCATCACTGTCTGATATGGGGGGGGTGACCATTCTGACAGGCTGCATCACTGTCTGATATGGGGGGGGTGACCATTCTGACAGGCTGCATCACTGTCTGGTATGGGGGGGTGACCATTCTGACAGGCTGCATCACTGTCTGGTATGGGGCGGGCGTTACTGCACAGAGTTAAAAAAGCTAAGGAAAGTTGTAAAATTAGTCATCTCCATCATGGGTACTAGCCTCCATAGTATCCAAGACATGTTCAATGAACGGTGCCTCAGAAAGGCAGCGTCCATTATTAAGGACCTCCAGCACCCAGGGCATACCCTTTTCTCACTGTTACCATCGGGTAGGAGGTACAGAAGCCTGAAGGCACACACTTAGCAATTCAGAAACAGCTTCTTCCCCTCTGCCATCCAATTTCTAAATGGACATTGAATCCTTGGACACTACCTCACTTTTTTTTATTAGTTTTGCTTTTGCACTACTATTCTTAATTTAACTATTTCATCTACATTTATATACTGTACTGACTGTGACTCCTTTATTTATTTTTCTCTATCATGTATTGCATTGTCCTGCTGCTGCTAAGGTAACAAATTTCATGACATATGGGGTGATATCAAACCTGATTCTGACTCAGTCCAGGTTACAGGAACTTGCTGTGCACAAACTGTTTCCTGGAATACAACAGTGACTACACTTCAAGGAAGACCGTAAGACATTGGAGAAGAATTAAGCTATTCGGCACATCAAGTCTGCTCTGGCAGTCCATCATGGCTGATTTTTTTCCCTCTTAACCCCATTCTCCTGCCTTTCCCTGTGACCTTTGACACCTTCACCTTGACTAATCAAGAACCTGTCAACCTCCACATTAAACATACCCAGTGACTTGGCCTGCACAGCCGCCTGTGACAATGAATTCCTAAGTTCACCACCCTCTGGCTAAAGAAATTCTTCCTCATCGGTTCTGAAGTGATGTCCTTCTATTCTGAGGCAGTGTGCTCTGGTCCTAGACTCACCCACTATTGAAAACATCCTCTCTACATCCAGTCTACCTAAGCCCTTCACTATTCAGCAGGTTTCAATGAGATCCCCCTCATCCTTCTAAACTCCAGTGACCACAGAGCTGAAACACTGGCTGTTTATTCCCCGCCACCGACGCTGTCTCACCGGCTGAGTTCCTTCAGCATCTTTTCTGCGTGATACTCTGGATTTACCACATCTGCAGAAGCTCACGTGTTTATGATTTGCCAAACGCTCCTCATATGTTAAGCCTTTCAATCCTGGGATCACTTCATGAGATATGGAATGATTATCCTGAATTTGTACAGGACGTTGTAGGAATGGAGCCCCCTTTACTGTGGAGCGTAGTGAGGAGCTTGTCCCTTCCCAAGCAGCTTTCCAACTGGCATAAATTATTGTCAGGAACCTTCTAATGGGCTCAGTCTGTCTGAAAAGCACCATCTATTGAAGTATCTGGTTACGGTAACTTCCCCTCTGACCCTGAAGTGACCTGTCACTGACATCAAAGCTCAGCACCTTACACTGGGCTGTCGGTCACTAACACTGAGACACCTGCACCATACAGGGAGAATCGATCGAGAAACCAAGAGGTTCCTTTCATTCATTCCCCATAACCTCCTACCAGGAGGAATCGAGGTCCTTTGAGGCAGTTAGAGGAAAATATGGGAAACACACATTTTATACGTCAGCTCAGAATGATGATGTAGGAAGAGTGAAGAGAGAGAGGTTCATACCCTAAACACAAAACTTCTCACTAGGACTCATGGACCCAACACACTTCATCTCCAAAGCTGAACAGAAAGGAATCATAGGTTCAATCCCGTGCCAAAGATGAGCCCAATGATCCAAACGGATGCAGAAGGAGTAAAGTCATGTCGGAGGTCCACCTTTCCAATGCAGGTTGAACCCAAAGACTATTCACATTTCCCAGGAAGGTACCTCACCACCAGCCATGAACAGAAGACGATCAGGGAAGTGTAGGAACACAGAAGTGAAGCCATTAGCACAATGCTTTACAAGGAGTTTGTATGTTCTCTCTGTGACTATATAGGTTTTCTCTGGGTGCTCTGGTTTGCAAAGAGAATAGCAAGTTGGTATTAGTAAGTTGTGGGTATGCTATGTTGGTACTGGAAGCATGGTCACACTTGCAGGCTGATCCAGCTCAGCCTCGGACTGTGTTGATCATTTTTCACGCTTCAGTACATGCTTTAACATTTCAATGTACGAGCAGCAAATTAAGCTAATCTTTCATCTTTATTTTTCTTTAAAACATTCTTTATTCTTTGTTTGAACCCAAAAATGTCCGGTATTGAAAATCTGGAATAAAAACAGAAAACAGCCGGAACTCTCAGCTGGTGGGCAGTACTTCAGGAGAAGGGTTAACAGAGTCACGGTTTCTAATCAATTCAAAAACATTTAGACAATAAGACCATAATATATAGGAGCAGAATTAGGCTATTTGGCCCATCGAGTCTGCTCCACCATTTCTTCATGGCTGATCCATTTCTCTCTCAACTCCAATCTCCTGCCTTCTCCCCATAAACCTTCATGCCCTGACTAATCAAGAATCTATCAACTTCAGCCTTAAGAACACCAAAGACTTGGCCTCCACTGCCGTCTGTGGTACAAATTCTACAGATCCACCATTCTCTGGCTAAAGAAATTCCTCCTCATCTCCGTTCTCAATGGACGTTCCTCTGTTCTGACGCACAGTCCTTTGATCCTAGACTCCTCCGTCATGGGAAACATCCTCTCCATATCCACTCTACTGAGGCCTTTCAACATTTGATAGGTTTCAACAAGATCCCCTCCTCATTATTCTAAATTCTAGTGAGTACAGGCCATTAGTGGTCCTCATATGATCCAGTCCTCTGGAAATGAATGCTAACATTGTATTTGCCTTCCGCACCACCGACACAATCTGCAAATTAACCTTTAGCGAATCCTGCATTTAATCAGTTTCTTTAACCCTAACTGCTGCCTGACTTGGTGAGGATTTATATTTTGTGTGTCCAGGGGTAAACATTCAATCAGCATCACTGATACACAGATACGGCTAGTTGATATGCAGGAATTGCTGGTGTCGGCCAAATGCTTAGTAGCTGCATGTCTTGTGGCTGTGAAAGGCACCATATAAATATACAGAAACAAATACCAAAAGATTGAAAGAGTAGCTTTATTTGCCACAGGTACACCAAAACATCAAGATGTACAGTGAAACATGTTGTTTGTATCAACAACCAACATAGTTCAAAGATGTACTGGGGCAGCAGTAAGTAACATGCTTCCAGCACCACAACTTACTAACCCTAACCCGTACATCTTTGTAAGAGGAAACAGGAGCAGTTGAGTAAACACATTATGTGGTCATGGGGAGGACATACAATTTATTTTTATTTTATATTTAATTTATTACATTTATAATAAATTAAATGTAAAAATATAAATCTTATTGCAATTTATAGTATTTTATTGTTCTGCAGCTGCAAAACAACTAATTTCGGGACATATGTCAGTGATCTGAAACCTGATTCTGATTCGGAGTCTGTTTTGGTACATGTCAGGCGAGTTCTTTCCCTCTTGTCAGTGTGTTATCAGGAGTAGGGAAGAAGCCGGACAGTTGACAAAAGTTAAAAGGAAAGGAATAGTTTGTCCTTCCCACTCTAAAGTGATGAGATATCAGATTCTAGGGTTCTGACATCAATTCCTGGAGGTCAGGGGTCATGCCAAAAGTGGACAATGCCACCCTTTTCCTGCTACAATTTTCCTGCACAATTGTTGAAAGCACTGTCTTATCTTATTTACAATTGGCCAAACATCTCCACAGGTGAGAGACCATTAAAGAGGCCAGCACAAACTCAGGTGAAATGGTCACTGCAATCAAAACAATGTTGGAAATTAAACCTCAGGTTTAGATAAAGAGCATTAGATTAGGTCAAAAAGTTGTTTTGAGAACAGAGGATTAAGACAACAGATAGTAAAACGAGAAGATGGGAAGACCAGCTCAGGGTTTTTCAGCATCCGTGGGTCAAAACTTGACAGAGGCAACGTGATAGAAGTGTACAAGATGATAAGAGACATAGATGGAGTGGATAGCCCGAGACTTTATCCCAGAGTGGAAATGGCTAATACACAGGGGCATAATTTTAAGGTGATTTGAGGGAAGTCTAGGAGAAGGATGTCAAAAATATTTTTTTTACACAGTGGTGGGTGTGTGGAACGTGCTGCCAGAGATGGTGGTAGAGGCTGATACATATGTTAGGAACATTTAAGAAACTCTAGAGAGGCAAATGGATGATAGAAAAATACAGGGCTGTGTGAGAAAAAGAGTTAAATTGATCTTGGGATAAGTTAAAAGGTCAGCACAACATCATGGGCCAGAAGGCCTGTACTGTGCTGTAATGTTCTATGTTCTATAACATAATGTGGCGTGTGCGTGTGTCCGCGTATTTTTATTTATTTTTTTATTTTGAGATACATGACGAAAAAGTCCCTTCCAGCTTTCGAGCTGTACTGCTCAGTAAACCCCCCCCCCCCCCACAACAGCCCCAATTGAGCTCTATTCTAATCAAGGGAGGGATTACAATGAGCTGTTAACCTGCTCGTGGACTGTGGGAGGAAACCAGAGCACACGGGGAAAATGTGTGCATTCCTCAGGAGGACGTACAGAGATTCCTTGTAGAGGATGCCAGGATTGAACCCTGAACTCTGATGCTCTAAGCTGTAATAGTGTGCACTGCTGTGTTGCCCATTAGGAGTGCATTTGATAATACTCCCCCTTGACTTGCTTTATTATTAAATAGCTTTACTGCTATCCTCACCATATTCTACAGAGGATGTATTGAGAGTATCCTGAGCAGCTGCATCACTGCCTGGTTCAGAAATTGCACCTCCTCAGATCGTAAGACCCTGCAGCGGATAGTGAGGTCAGCTGAGAAGATCATCGGGGTCTCTCTTCCTGCCATCACGGACATTTACACCACACGCTGCACCTGCAAAGCAAACAGCATTGTGAAGGACCCCACGCACCCCTCACACAAACTCTTCTCCCTCCTGCCATCTGGCAAAAGGTACCGAAGCATTCGGGCTCTCACGACCAGACTGTGTAACAGTTTCTTCCCCCAAGCCATTAGACTCCTCAATTCCCAGAGTCTAGTCTGACACCAACTTACACACACACATACACACTCAACTGAACACCACTCCACTCCTTTTGCAATTTTTGCTCATTTCTTTCTCAATTCCTGCTAAAACATTCCTGCATTGTTTACATTTACATTTGCATTTATATTTATATTTACATTATTTATTATTATATTGTAATTTGCCCTTTTCTGTGCCTATCGTCTTGTTTACTAATTATTGTACTGTCTTGCACTGTTTTGTGCATTTATGTAGTCCCGTGTAGATCTGAAATCTAATGTAGTTTTGCATTGTTTCATGTAGTCTAGTGTAGTTTTGTGTTGTTTCGGGTAGTCTAGTGTAGTTTTGTGTCGTTTCACGTAGTCTAGTGTAGTTTTGTGTTGTTTCGGGTAGTCTAGTGTAGTTTTGTGTCGTTTCACGTAGTCTAGTGTAGTTTTGTGTCGTTTCACGTAGTCTAGTATAGTTTTGTGTCGTTTCACGTAGTCTAGTGCAGTTTTGTGTTGTTTCGGGTAGTCTAGTATAGTTTTGTGTTGTTTCGGGTAGTCTAGTGTAGTTTTGTGTTGTTTCACGTAGTCTAGTGTAGTTTTGTGTTGTTTTGGGTAGTCTAGTGTAGTTTTGTGTCATTTCACATAATCTAGTGTAGTTTTGTGTTGTTTCGGGTAGTCTAGTGTAGTTTTGTGTCGTTTCACGTAGTCTAGTGTAGTTTTGTGTTGTTTCGGTTAGTCTAGTGTAGTTTTGTGTCGTTTCACGTAGTCTAGTATAGTTTTGTGTCGTTTCACGTAGTCTAGTGCAGTTTTGTGTTGTTTCGGGTAGTCTAGTATAGTTTTGTGTTGTTTCGGGTAGTCTAGTGTAGTTTTGTGTCATTTCACATAATCTAGTGTAGTTTTGTGTTGTTTTGGGTAGTTTTGTGTTGTTTCACATAGTCTAGTGTAGTTTTGTGTTGTTTTGGGTCGTCTAGTGTAGTTTTGTGTTGTTTCACGTAGTCTAGTGTAGTTTTGTGTTGTTTCACGTAGTCTAGTGTAGTTTTGTGCTGTTTCATGTAGCACCATGGTCCTGGAGGAACGTTATTTTGTTTTTACTGTGTAGTGTACCAGTAGTTATGGTTGAAATGACAATAAAAGCCATTTGACTATTAAGTATATTTATCATAAGTTATATTAGGACTTGACTTTGATCTGTAAAAGAAGGAAGAAAAGTGATTCTGCTCACTCAGCAGTTACTTTTCCTAGGCTGGTGTCACTTTAAAATGTGATTTTTTCACCTCTTCCATTGCACATACACCGTGCTCATGGTTGTCTGATTTTTTGTTTAAATTATTTAAAGTGCACAGTGTAAGTTGTTTAATAAATCAGGTTCTGTCTTCACCATTGCCTGTTTAATCCATGATCCTAGAAACTAAAATCTCTCAAAATCACCGTCCACCTACTGGTTGGCAGCGTCAATTCTGTTAGCAATCTCTGGGCAGTTTACCATGTTGCTGACTCCCAGATCTTTGCCTCCTCTTGATTTTTCCTGAGCCTTGACTGATGGCTGAGTGTAAATTCAGCTCTTGATGCCTGTTTCTTCATTCCAACAGTTTGTCTCTGTGGCTGCCCTGAGCCCTCACTACTGACTCTCAGCTACCTCCCACCACCTACTTCCTCCCACCACCCACTTCCTCCCACCACCCGCTACCTCCCACCACCCACTTCCTCCCACCACCCGCTTCCTCACACCACCCGCTACCTCCCACCACCCGTTACCTCCCACCACCCGTTACCTCCCACCACCCACTACCTCCCACCACCCACTTCCTCCCACCACCCACTACCTCCCACCACCCGTTACCTCCCACCAACCACTACCTCCCACCACCCACTTCCTCCCACCACCCACTTCCTCCCACCAACCACTTCCTCCCACCACCCACTTCCTCCACCACCCACTTCCTCCCACCACCCACTTCCTCCCACCACACACTTCCTCCCACCACCCACTACCTCCCACCACCCACTACCTCCCACCACCCGTTACCTCCCACCACCCACTTCCTCCCACCACCCGCTACCTCCCCCCACCCGTTACCTCCCACCACACACTACCACCCACCAATGACTTTCTCCCACCACCCACTTCCTCCCACCACCAACTTCCTCCCACCAGTCACTTCCACCCACCACCCGCTACCTCCCACCACCCACTTCCTCCCACCACCCACTTCCTCCCACCACCCGCTACCTCCCACCAACCACTTCCTCCCACCACCCTCTTCCTCCCACCACCCGCTACCTCCCACCACCCACTTCCTCCCACCACCCACTTCCTCCCACCAACCACTACCTCCCACCACCCACTTCCTCCCACCACCCTCTTCCTCCCACCACCCACTTCCTCCAACCACCCACTAGCTCCCACCACCCGTTACCTCCCACCACCCACTTCCTCCCACCACCCGCTACCTCCCACCACCCGTTACCTCCCACCACCCACTTCCTCCCACCACCCGCTACCTCCCACCACCCGTTACCTCCCACCACCCACTTCCTCCCACCAGCCACTACCTCCCACAACCCACTTCCTCCCACCTCCCGCTACCTCCCACCACCCGCTTCCTCCCACCACCCGCTACCTCCCACCACCCACTTCCTCCCACCAGTCACTTCCTCCCACCACCCGCTTCCTCACACCACCCACTTCCTCCCACCAGTCACTTCCTCCCACCACCCGCTTCCTCCCACCACCCGCTACCTCCCACCACCCACTTCCTCCCACCACCCACTACCTCCCACAACCCACTTCCTCCCAACACCCACTTCCTCCCACCAACCACTTCCTCCCACCACCCGCTACCTCCCACCACCCACTTCCTCCCACCACCCGCTACCTCCCACCACCCACTTCCTCCCACCACCCGCTACCTCCCAACACCCTCTTCCTCCCAACACCCACTTCCTCCCACCACCCACTTCCTCCCATCAACCACTTCCTCCCACCACCCACTACCTCCCATCACCCACTTCCTCCCATCAAACACTTCCTCCCACCACCCGCTACCTCCCACCACCCGTTACCTCCCACCACCTACTTCCTCCCACCACCCACTTCCTCCGACCACCCGCTACCTCCCACCACCCACTTCCTCCCACCACCAACTACCTCCCACCACCCACTTCCTCCCACCACCCACTACCTCCCACCACCCACTTCCTCCCACCACCCGTTACCTCCAACCACCCACTTCCTCCCACCACCCACTTCCTCCCACCACCCACTACCTCCCACCACCCGTTACCTCCCACCACCCGCTACCTCCCACCACCCACTACCTCCCGCCACCCACTTCTTCCCACCACCCACTACCTCCCACCAACCGCTTCCTCCCACCAACCGCTTCCTCCCACCACCCACTTCCTCCCACCACCCACTTCCTCCCACCAACCACTTCCTCCCACCAACCACTACCTCCCACCAACCACTTCCTCCCACCACCTGCTTCCTCACACCACCCTCTTCCTCTCACCACCCACTTCCTCCTACCACCCACTTCCTCCCACCACCCACTACCTCCCACCACCCGTTACCACCCACCACCCACTTCCTCCCATCACCCACTTCCTCCCACCACCCACTACCTCCCACCACCCACTACCTCCCACCACCCACTTCCTCCCACCACCCACTTCCTCCCACCAACCGCTTCCTCACACCACCCTCTTCCTCTCACCACCCACTTCCTCCTACCACCCACTTCCTCCTACCACCCACTTCCTCCCACCACCCACTACCTCCCACCAACTGCTACCCTCCCACCACCCACTTCCTCCCATCACCCACTTCCTCCCACCACCCACTACCTCCCACCACCCGTTACCTCCCACCACCCACTTCCTCCCATCACCCACTTCCTCCCACCACCCACTTCCTCCCACCACCCGCTACCTCCCACCACACACTTCCTCCCACCACCCGCTACCTCCCACCACCCACTTCCTCCCACCACCCACTTCCTCCAACCACCCACTTCCTCCCACCACCCACTACCTCCCACCACCCGTTACCTCCCACCACCCTCTTCCTCCCACCACCCACTACCTCCCACCACCCACTTCCTGTCAGGTGCTGCAGGACAAGCCAAAACCTTTCATTAAATGGATGAAAACTGAGCTTTAGCTTTGGACGAGGGCTGAAGTTCATGCCTGGTTTACTCATCTCTCCTTTCTTTCCATTTCCTTTTTACTGGATGAAGATTTCTTTCAATGATTGTAATTTGCACACAACATTTGAGTACCCCTCAAGAGGAGGAATCTGAAGCAGATGAGGACAATGAGGAGGAGCAACCCTTGATGAGCAGCTTTCCACAACTCAGCTGCATCAGCTGTCCCACATCGGTGAAGGGATGTGGGGGACCGAAGGGACCAGCAGCATGTTCTCAGGTGTGTATCCAGGTGCAGGTGCAGACAAGGCGGAGTCAGGGTCAGAGCATCCCCGCTGAGAACGAGGAATGTCCCGATGTCTGGTCAATTAAAGCATCAGGCTGAATTGGAAAGGTCGGGTAAGGGTTGAATCATCATTTAAGTGCTGGGCCAGATTAAAAAGTTCAGGGTGTCAGGCCCAGCGAGGCGAGGGCCAGTTCTGCTCACTGATCCATGACACTTACTCAGTTCCCCGCTGAAATGCAGAGTCGGCTGCAGTGACGCCTGAATTCACGTCTGTGGTCTCGCAACATTTGCTCGGCTTTGCGATGAACTGAGACTGCATTGATGCTTGGCTTCGTGTCTTTCATTAAACTTCAGTTCTGAAGCTATTTGTTTACTTTTATTGTTTGCAATGTTTGTTTTTTTCTCTCTCAGCACATTGTGTGTTCGATGGTCTTTTCTTTAACAGGTTCTATTGGGTTTCTTTGTTTTGTGGCTGCCTATGAGGAGACAAATCTCAAGGTTGGACCATGTATACGTTGTGATAATTAATGTTCTTTGAACTTTTAGGTGGAAAGCAGCAGCATCTAAAGGAAGAAGTATAGTCAATGTTTCGGGCCGAGACCCTTCGTCAGGACTAACTGAAAGAAAAGATAGTAAGAGATTTGAAAGTGGGAGGGAGAGGGGAGATTCGAAATGATAGGAGAAGACCGGAGGGGGTGGGGTGAAGCTAAGAGCTGGAAAGGTGATTGGCAAAAGGGATACAGAGCTGGAGAAGGGAGAGGATCATGGGACGGGAGGCCTATGGAGAAAGAAAGGGGGAGGGGAGCACCAGAGGGAGATGGAGAACAGGCAAAGAGTGATGGGCAGAGAGAGAGAAAATAGGAGGGTGGGAATAAATAAATCAGGGATGGGGTAAGAAGGGGAATAGGGGCATTAACGGAAGTTAGAGAAATCAATGTTCATGCCATCAGGTTGGAGGCTACCCAGACGGAATATAAGGAGTTGTTCCTCCAACCTGAGTGTGGCTTCATCTTGACAGTAGAGGAGGCCATGGATAGACATATCAGAATGGGAATGGGACATGGAAGTAAAATGTGTGGCCACTGGGAGATCCTGCTTTCTCTGGTGGACAGAGCATAGGTGTTCAGCAAAACGGTCTCCCAGTCTGCGTCAGTGCTCCCGGTGTGGCCTTTCATAAATTGGTGAGAACCGACGCACACTTTTTTAATATATATTATTTCTGTTTTTGCACCATTTTTAATTTATTCAATATACTGATACTGTAATTGATTTGTTTATTATTATTTCCCTTCTAGATTATGTACTGCATTGAACTGCTGCTGCTAAGTTAACAAACTTCATGACTCATACCAGTGATAATAAACCTGATTCTGATCCTGAACTCCACTCAACTCCACTTCCCATCACTGAAATGTTCCCACAACCTATGGACTCACTCTAAGATCTCTTTATCTCATTATCTCATGTTCTGATTATTTATTTATTGCTATTTATTTATATTTGCTTTTGCACAGTTTGTTGTCTTCTGCACTCTGATCTTCCATTGATCCAGTTACCGTTACCGTTTTACAGATTTGCTGAGTATGCTCACAGGAAGATGAATCTCAGGGTTGTATATGGTGACATATGTGTACTTTGATAATAAAATTTACTTTGATTTTTGAATGGTCCGTCTTTTCCCCATGGTATGGGAGCCTGAAAGGTTTAAAGTGGGAGGGGAAAATAGGAGCAGCTTTTCACGCAGAGGTTGGGGGTTTATGGAACAAGCTGCTGAAGGAAGCTGTAGAGGTGGGTGCAATTACAAAGTTTAAAATTCAAACAGGTTCATGGATAGGAATATTTGAAAGAGAGACAGGCCAAATGCTGGGAAATAGGACAGGCTTGAACAGAGGCAGCGTGGACCAAAGAGCCCGTTGGAGTCCGTGAGACCTGATCTTATAGGAGAGCATAAAGTCATGAGAGGCATTGACATCGTGAATGAACCATCTCTCTTCCAAAGGAAAGGGAACCAAAAGTTCGAGGGCATAGTTGAAGGTGACAGTGGGAGGATTTAACAGATTCATGAAGGGCAAATTACCCCCCCCACAGAGGGTATATGGAGTGGTATATAGTTCCTTAAGTTTGTCATAGACAGGGGAGATTCCACTACTTATTAAATGTTCCCAAAGGCATGCGTTGTAAATAGCCTCTGACGACCAAGTCCAGCTCCTGCGGCTAAACAAGTGGCTTAGATTCTGAGCCCGGCGGAACCATTTCTACTGACATGGAGAAGGGGTAAAGACGGGTTACTGGCACTTTAAAGCCAGTCGCTTCGAACAGATGGGGCTCACCAGCTGTGGAGAAGGAAAACTCTGATCTCAAACCTCTGCTGCCTTCTGGCTACACCCACTCGTGGAGAGGACTCCTGGAGTAAATCCCAAGGACTAATCGAGAGCTGGAGTCCCCGAGGCAGTCCTACGTTGAGTTGAGTCCAATGCTGACTGGCAACTCCTGCGACGCTGCTCGGCACAGACTGTTCCAGCCTCGGCCATTCCTTAGGGTTCATCGACTAAATCGAGAGAGGAAGCCTGCTACATGGGCAGTAGATTTCTCTCCATATCATGCTGCCCTGGCTTATGTACCAGCTTGTGTAGCTAGGACACGGTATCCATGGTTAACCCAGAACAACAGAGGGCCTCAATATGGAGCCAGAAGAAATGGCTGACCCAATACAGTAATGACATTTAAAAGATATTTGGTTAACAATACAAATAGAAAAGGTTTGGAGGGATATAGG